>NW_026623067.1:1650989-1824690 GCF_023065955.2 Ursus arctos | reverse complement strand
GTGCTTTGGGGAGCCGGAGGGACAGCCGAGGCCCACCGCCCTGAGACCCCTTTGCAAAAAGCCGGCTTCCCACGGAAAAAGGTTTCCTGAGGTGCAGATCTTATAACAAGTGGTTGTGGCAAGGTAAAGCAAATGCCCTCCACTTCTCTGGAAGAAACCACAGTGCCCAGCCATGTTCTAAGCCCTCCCATCCTCCCTGGGCTTCTGGCAGCAGGGGTGAAAAGAGAGGAGCAGAGCACTGGGACCCGTTTGACAAAAACCGGCTTCCCACGGGAAAGTCTTTCTCCACGTGCAGACATGCTCCCAGGTGCCTGTGGCAAGGGGAAGGAAATGCCATACACTGACCTGGAAGAGACCACAGGGCCCAGGCACAGTCTGAACCCTTCCCTTATCCCGGCGGTTTTGCTAGCAGGAGTTCAACCCCAACGAACACAGCCCGGAGACCCCTGAGGCAAAAACGGCTTCCGACGATCAAGAGGCGCTTGCTGTGGAAAACGTATCCCAAGTGGGGGTAGCCAGGTCAACAAAATGCCACACACCCAGGTGTAAGAAACAACATTGCCCAGCCATGGTCTAAGCCCCTCACCTCGTCCCTGTGCTTTGGGGAGCCGGAGGGACAGCCGAGGCCCACGGCCCTGAGACCCCTTTGCAAAAAGACGGCTTCCCACGGAAACAGTTTTCCTGAGGTGCAGACCCTCTCACAAGTGGTTGTGGCAAGGTAAAGCAAATGCCCTCCACTTCTCTGGAAGAAACCACAGTGCCCAGCCATGTTCTAAGCCCTCCCATCCTCCCTGCGCTTCTGGCAGCAAGAGTGAAAAGAGAGGAGCAGAGCACTGGGACCCGTTTGACAAAAACCGGCTTCCCACGGGATAGTCTTTCTCCACGTGCAGACATGCTCCCAGGTGCCTGTGGCAAGGGGAAGGAAATGCCATACACTGACCTGGAAGAGACCACAGGGCCCAGGCACAGTCTGAACCCTTCCCTCATCCCGGTGGTTTTGCTAGCAAGAGTTCAACCCCAACGAACACAGCCCGGAGACCCCTGGGGCAAAAACGGCTTCCAACGAAAAATAGATGCTTGCTGTGGAAAACGTATCCCAAGCGGGGGTTGCCAGGTCAACAAAATGCCACACACCCAGGTGTAAGAAACAACATTGCCCAGCCATGGTCTAAGCCCCTCACCTCGTCCGTGTGCTTTGGGGAGCCGGAGGGACAGCCGAGGCCCACGGCCCTGAGACCCCTTTGCAAAAAGCCGGCTTCCCACGGAAACAGTTTTCCTGAGGTGCAGACCCTCTCCCAAGTGGTTGTGGCAAGGTAAAGCAAATGCCCTCCACTTCTCTGGAAGAAACCACAATGCCCAGCCATGTTCTAAGCCCTCCCATCCTCCCTGGGCTTCTGGCAGCAGGAGTGAAAAGAGAGGAGCAGAGCACTGGGACCCGTTTCACAAAAACCGGCTTCCCACGGGAAAGTCTTTCTCCACGTGCAGACATGCTCCCAGGTGCCTGTGGCAAGGGGAAGGAAATGCCATACACTGACCTGGAAGAGACCACAGGGCCCAGGCACAGTCTGAACCCTTCCCTCATCCAGGCGGTTTTGCTAGCAGGAGTTCAACCCCAACGAACACAGCCCGGAGACCCTTGAGGCAAAAACAGCTTCCAAGGAACAATAGGTGCTTGCTGTGGAAAACCTATCCCAAGTGGGTGTAGCCAGGTCAACAAAATGCCACACACACCCAGGTGTAAGAAACAACATTGCCTAGCCATGGTCTAAGCCCCTCACCTCGTCTCTGTGCTTTGGGGAACCCGAAGGACAGCCGAGGCCCACGGCCCTGAGACCCCTTTGCAAAAAGCCGGCTTCCCACGGAAACAGTTTTCCTGAGGTGCAGACCCTCTCCCAAGTGGTTGTGGCAAGGTAAAGCAAATGCCCTCCACTTCTCTGGAAGAAACCACAGTGCCCAGCCATGTTCTAAGCCCTCCCATCCTCCCTGGGCTTCTGGCAGCAGGAGTGAAAAGAGAGGAGCAGAGCACTGGGACCCGTTTGACAAAAACCGGCTTCCCACGGGAAAGTCTTTCTCCACGTGCAGACATGCTCCCAGGTGCCTGTGGCAAGGGGAAGGAAATGCCATACACTGACCTGGAAGAGACCACAGGGCCCAGGCACAGTCTGAACCCTTCCCTCATCCCGGCGGTTTTGCTAGCAGGCGTTCAACCCCAACGAACACAGCCCGGAGACCCCTGAGGAAAAAACGGCTTCCTACGAGCAAGAGGCGCTTGCTGTGGAAAACCTATCCCAAGTGGGGGTAGCCAGGTCAACAAAATGCCACACACCCAGGTGTAAGAAACAACATTGCCCAGGCATGGTCTAAGCCCCTCACCTCGTTCCTGTGCTTTGGGGAGCCCGAGGGACAGCCGAGGCCCACGGCCCTGAGACCCCTTTGCAAAAAGACGGTTTCCCACGGAAAAAGTTTTCCTGAGGTGCAGACCCTCTCACAAGTGGTTGTGGCAAGGTAAAGCAAATGCCCTCCACTTCTCTGGAAGAAACCACAGTGCCCAGCCATGTTCTAAGCCCTCCCATCCTCCCTGGGCTTCTGGCAGCAGGAGTGAAAAGAGAGGAGCAGAGCACTGGGACCCGTTTCACAAAAACCGGCTTCCCACGGGAAAGTCTTTCTCCACGTGCACACATGCTCCCAGGTGCCTGTGGCAAGGGGAAGGAAATGCCATACACTGACCTGGAAGAGACCACAGGGCCCAGGCACAGTCTGAACCCTTCCCTCATCCCGGCAGTTTTGCTAGCAGGAGTTCAACCCCAACGAACACAGCCCGGAGACCCCTGAGGCAAAAACGGCTTCCGACGAACAAGAGGCGCTTGCTGTGGAAAACATATCCCAAGTGGGGGTAGCCAGGTCAACAAAATGCCACACACCCAGGTGTAAGAAACAACATTGCCCAGGCATGGTCTAAGCCCCTCACCTCGTCCCTGTGCTTTCGGGAGCCGGAGGGAGACCCGAGGCCCACGGCCCTGAGACCCCTTTGCAAAAAGCCGGCTTCCCACGGAAACAGTTTTCCTGAGGTGCAGACCTTCTCACAAGTGGTTGTGGCAAGGTAAAGCAAATGCCCTCCACTTCTCTGGAAGAAACCACAGTGCCCAGCCATGTTCTAAGCCCTCCCATCCTCCCTGGGCTTCTGGCAGCTTGAGTGAAAAGAGAGGAGCAGAGCACTGGGACCCGTTTGACAAAAACCGGCTTCCCACGGGAAAGTCTTTCTCCACGTGCAGACATGCTCCCAGGTGCCTGTGGCAAGGGGAAGGAAATGCCATACACTGACCTGGAAGAGACCACAGGGCCCAGGCACAGTCTTAACCCTTCCCTCATCCCGGCGGTTTTGCCAGCAGGAGTTCAACCCCAACGAACACAGCCCGGAGACCCCTGAGGCAAAAATGGCTTCAGACGAACAAGAGGCGCTTGCTGTGGAAAACCTATCCCAAGTGGGGGTAGCCAGGTCAACAAAATGCCACACCACCCAGGTGTAAGAAACAACATTGCCCAGGCATGGTCTAAGCCCCTCACCTCGTCCCTGTGCTTTGGGGAGCCGGAGGGACAGCCGAGGCCCACGGCCCTGAGACCCCTTTGCAAAAAGCCGGCGTCCCACGGAAACAGGTTTCCTGAGGTGCAGATCTTATAACAAGTGGTTGTGGCAAGGTAAAGCAAATGCCCTCCACTTCTCTGGAAGAAACCACAGTGCCCAGCCATGTTCTAAGCCCTCCCATCCTCCCTGGGCTTCTAGCAGCAGGGGTGAAAAGAGAGGAGCAGAGCACTGGGACCCGTTTGACAAAAACCGGCTTCCCACGGGAAAGTCTTTCTCCACGTGCAGACATGCTCCCAGGTGCCTGTGGCAAGGGGAAAGAAATGCCATACACTGACCTGGAAGAGACCACAGGGCCCAGGCACAGTCTGAACCCTTCCCTCATCCCGGCGGTTTTTCTAGCAGGAGTTCAACCCCAACGAACACTGCCCGGAGACCCCTGGGGCAAAAACGGCTTCCGACGAACAATAGGTGCTTGCTGTGGAAAACGTATCCCAAGTGGGGGTAGCCAGGTCAACAAAATGCCACACACCCAGGTGTAAGAAACAACATTGCCCAGCCATGGTCTAAGCCCCTCACCTCGTCCCTGTGCTTTGGGGAGCCGGAGGGACAGCCGAGGCCCACGGCCCTGAGACCCCTTTGCAAAAAGCCGGCTTCCCACGGAAACAGTTTTCCTGAGGTGCAGACCCTCTCCCAAGTGGTTGTGGCAAGGTAAAGCAAATGCCCTCCACTTCTCTGGAAGAAACCACAGTGCCCAGCCATGTTCTAAGCCCTCCCATCCTCCCTGGGCTTCTGGCAGCAGGAGTGAAAAGAGAGGAGCAGAGCACTGGGACCCGTTTGACAAAAACCGGCTTCCCACGGGAAAGTCTTTCTCCACGTGCAGACATGCTCCCAGGTGCCTGTGGCAATGGGAAGGAAATGCCATACACTGACCTGGAAGAGACCCCAGGGCCCAGGCACAGTCTGAACCCTTCCCTCATCCCGGCGGTTCTGCTAGCAGGCGTTCAACCCCAACGAACACAGCCCGGAGACCCCTGAGGCAAAAACGGCTTCCTACGAACAAGAGGCGCTTGCTGTGGAAAACCTATCCCAAGTGGGGGTAGCCAGGTCAACAAAATGCCACACACCCAGGTGTAAGAAACAACATTGCCCAGGCATGGTCTAAGCCCCTCACCTCGTTCCTGTGCTTTGGGGAGCCGGAGGGACAGCCGAGGCCCACGGCCCTGAGACCCCTTTGCAAAAAGCCGGCTTCCCACGGAAACAGTTTTCCTGAGGTGCAGACCCTCTCACAAGTGGTTGTGGCAAGGTAAAGCAAATGCCCTCCACTTCTCTGGAAGAAACCACAGTGCCCAGCCATGTTCTAAGCCCTCCCATCCTCCCTGGGCTTCTGGCAGCAGGAGTGAAAAGAGAGGAGCAGAGCACTGGGACCCGTTTGACAAAAACCGGCTTCCCACGGGAAAGTCTTTCTCCACGTGCAGACATGCTCCCAGGTGCCTGTGGCAAGGGGAAGGAAATGCCATACACTGACCTGGAAGAGACCACAGGGCCCAGGCACAGTCTGAACCCTTCCCTCATCCCGGCGGTTTTGCTAGCAGGAGTTCAACCCCAACGAACACAGCCCGGAGACCCCTGAGGCAAAAACGGCTTCCGACGAACAAGAGGCGCTTGCTGTGGAAAACATATCCCAAGTGGGGGTAGCCAGGTCAACAAAATGCCACACACCCAGGTGTAAGAAACAACATTGCCCAGGTATGGTCTAATCCCCTCACCTCGTCCCTGTGCTTTGGGGAGCCGGAGGGACCGCCGAGGCCCACGGCCCTGAGACCCCTTTGTAAAAAGCCGGCTTCCCACGGAAATAGTTTTCCTGAGGTGCACACCCTCTCACAAGTGGTTGTGGCAAGGTAAAGCAAATGCCCTTCACTTCTCTGGAAGAAACCACAGTGCCCAGCCATGTTCTAAGCCCTCTCATCCTCCCTGGGCTTCTGGCAGCAGGAGTGAAAAGAGAGGAGCAGAGCACTGGGACCCGTTTGACAAAAACCGGATTCCCACGGGAAAGTCTTTCTCCACGTGCAGACATGCTCCCAGGTGCCTGTGGCAAGGGGAAGGAAATGCCATACACTGACCTGGAAGAGACCACAGGGCCCAGGCACAGTCTGAACCCTTCCCTCATCCCGGCGGTTTAGCTAGCAGGAGTTCAACCCCAACGAACACAGCCCGGAGACCCCTGGGGCAAAAACGGCTTCCGACGAACAAGAGGCGCTTGCTGTGGAAAACCTATCCCAAGTGGGGGTAGGCAGGTCAACAAAATGCCACACACCCAGGTGTAAGAAACAACATTGCCCAGGCATGGTCTAAGCCCCTCACCTCGTCCCTGTGCTTTGGGGAGCCGGAGGGACACCTGAGGCCCACGGCCCTGAGACCCCTTTGCAAAAAGCCGGCTTCCCACGGAAACAGTTTTCCTGAGGTGCAGACCCTCTCCCAAGTGGTTGTGGCAAGGTAAAGCAAATGCCCTCCACTTCTCTGGAAGAAACCACAGTGCCCAGCCATGTTCTAAGCCCTCCCATCCTCCCTGCGCTTCTGGCAGCAAGAGTGAAAAGAGAGGAGCAGAGCACTGGGACCCGTTTGACAAAAACCGGCTTCCCACGGGATAGTCTTTCTCCACGTGCAGACATGCTCCCAGGTGCCTGTGGCAAGGGGAAGGAAATGCCATACACTGACCTGGAAGAGACCACAGGGCCCAGGCACAGCCTGAACCCTTCCCTCATCCCGGTGGTTTTGCTAGCAAGAGTTCAACCCCAACGAACACAGCCCGGAGACCCCTGGGGCAAAAACGGCTTCCAACGAAAAATAGGTGCTTGCTGTGGAAAACGTATCCCAAGCGGGGGTTGCCAGGTCAACAAAATGCCACACACCCAGGTGTAAGAAACAACATTGCCCAGCCATGGTCTAAGCCCCTCACCTCGTCCCTGTGCTTTGGGGAGCCGGAGGGACAGCCGAGGCCCACGGCCCTGAGACCCCTTTGCAAAAAGCCGGCGTCCCACGGAAACAGGTTTCCTGAGGTACAGATCTTATAACAAGTGGTTGTGGCAAGGTAAAGCAAATGCCCTCCACTTCTCTGGAAGAAACCACAGTGCCCAGCCATGTTCTAAGCCCTCCCATCCTCCCTGGGCTTCTGGCAGCAGGAGTGAAAAGAGAGGAGCAGAGCACTGGGACCCATTTGAAAAAAACCGGCTTCCCACGGGAAAGTCTTTCTCCACGTGCAGACATGCTCCCAGGTGCCTGTGGCAAGGGGAAGGAAATGCCATACACTGACCTGGAAGAGACCACAGGGCCCAGGCACAGTCTGAACCCTTCCCTCATCCCGGCGGTTTTGCTAGCAGGAGTTCAACCCCAACGAACACTGCCCGGAGACCCCTGGGGCAAAAACGGCTTCCGACGAACAATAGGTGCTTGCTGTGGAAAACGTATCCCAAGTGGGGGTAGCCAGGTCAACAAAATGCCACACACCCAGGTGTAAGAAACACCATTGCCCAGCCATGGTCTAAGCCCCTCACCTCGTCCCTGTGCTGTGGGGAGCCGGAGGGACAGCCGAGGCCCACGGCCCTGAGACCCCTTTGCAAAAAGCCGGCTTCCCACGGAAACAGTTTTCCTGAGGTGCAGACCCTCTCACAAGTGGTTGTGGGAAGGTAAAGCAAATGCCCTCCACTTCTCTGGAAGAAACCACAGTGCCCAGCCATGTTCTAAGCCCTCCCATCCTCCCTGGGCTTCTGGCAGCAGGAGTGAAAAGAGAGGAGCAGAGCACGGGGACCCGTTTGACAAAAACCGGCTTCCCACGGGAAAGTCTTTCTCCACGTGCAGACATACTCCCAGGTGCCTGTGGCAAGGGGAAGGAAATGCCATACACTGACCTGGAAGAGACCACAGGGCCCAGGCACCGTCTGAACCCTTCCCTCATCCAGGCGGTTTTGCTAGCAGGAGTTCAACCACAACGAACACAGCCCGGAGACCCCTGAGGCAAAAACGGATTCCGACGAACAAGAGGCGCTTGCTGTGGAAAACCTGTCCCAAGTGGGGGTAACCAGGTCAACAAAATGCCACACACCCAGGTGTAAGAAACAACATTGCCCAGCCATGGTCTAAGCCCCTCACCTCGTCCCTGTGCTTTGGGGAGCCGGAGGGACAGCCGAGGCCCACGGCCCTGAGACCCCTTTGCAAAAAGCCGGCTTCCCACGGAAACAGTTTTCCTGAGGTGCAGACCCTCTCACAAGTGGTTGTGGGAAGGTAAAGCAAATGCCCTCCACTTCTCTGGAAGAAACCACAGTGCCCAGCCATGTTCTAAGCCCTCCCATCCTCCCTGGGCTTCTGGCAGCAGGAGTGAAAAGAGAGGAGCAGAGCACTGGGACCCATTTGAAAAAAACCGGCTTCCCACGGGAAAGTCTTTCTCCACGTGCAGACATACTCCCAGGTGCCTGTGGCAAGGGGAAGGAAATGCCATACACTGACCTGGAAGAGACCACAGGGCCCAGGCACAGTCTGAACCCTTCCCTCATCCAGGCGGTTTTGCTAGCAGGAGTTCAACCACAACGAACACAGCCCGGAGACCCCTGAGGCAAAAACGGATTCCGACGAACAAGAGGCGCTTGCTGTGGAAAACCTGTCCCAAGTGGGGGTAACCAGGTCAACAAAATGCCACACACCCAGGTGTAAGAAACAACATTGCCGAGGCATCGTCGAAGCCGCTGACCTCGTCCCTGTGCTTTGGGGAGCCGGAGGGACAGCCGAGGCCCACGGCCTTGAGACCCCTTTGCAAAAAGCCGGCTTCCCACGGAAACAGTTTTCCTGAGGTGCAGACCCTCTCACAAGTGGTTGTGGCAAGGTAAAGCAAATGCCCTCCACTTCTCTGGAAGAAACCACAGTGCCCAGCCATGTTCTAAGCCCTCCCATCCTCCCTGGGCTTCTGGCACCAGGGGTGAAAAGAGAGGAGCAGAGCACTGGGACCCGTTTGACAAAAACCGGCTTCCCACGGGAAAGTCTTTCTCCACGTGCAGACATGCTCCCAGGTGCCTGTGGCAAGGGGAAGGAAATGCCATACACTGACCTGGAAGAGACCCCAGGGCCCAGGCACAGTCTGAACCCTTCCCTCATCCCGGCGGTTTTGCTAGCAGGAGTTCAACCCCAACGAACACAGCCCGGAGACCCCTGGGGCAAAAACGGCTTCCGACGAACAATAGGTGCTTGCTGTGGAAAACCTATCCCAAGTGGGGGTAGCCAGCTCAACAAAATGCCACACACCCAGGTGTAAGAAAGAACATTGCCCAGGCATGGTCTAAGCCCCTCACCTCGTCCCTGTGCTTTGGGGAGCCGGAGGGACAGCCGAGGCCCACGGCCCTGAGACCCCTTTGCAAAAAGCCGGCTTCCCACGGAAACAGGTTTCCTGAGGTGCAGACCCTCTCACAAGTGGTTGTGGCAAGGTAAAGCAAATGCCCTCCACTTCTCTGGAAGAAACCACAGTGCCCAGCCATGTTCTAAGCCCTCCCATCCTCCCTGGGCTTCTGGCAGCAGGAGTGAAAAGAGAGGAGCAGAGCACTGGGACCAGTTTGACAAAAACCAGCTTCCCAAGGGAAAGTCTTTCTCCATGTGCAGACATGCACCCAGGTGCCTGTGGCAAGGGGAAGGAAATGCCATACACTGACCTGGAAGAGACCACAGGGCCCAGGCACAGTCTGAACCCTTCCCTCATCCCGGCGGTTTTGCTAGCAGGAGTTCAACCCCAACGAACACAGCCCAGAGACCCCTGAGGCAAAAACGGCTTCCGAAGAACAAGTGGTGCTTGCTGTGGAAAACCTATCGCAAGTGGGGGTAGCCAGGTCAACAAAATGCCACACACCCAGGTTTAAGAAACAACATTGCCCAGGCATGGTCTAAGCCCCTCACCTCGTCCCTGTGCTTTGGGGAGCCGGAGGGACAGCCGAGTCCCACGGCCCTGAGACCCCTTTGCAAAAAGCCGGCTTCCCACGGAAACAGTTTTCCTGAGGTGCAGACCCTCTCACAAGTGGTTGTGGCAAGGTAAAGCAAATGCCCTCCACTTCTCTGGAAGAAACCACAGTGCCCAGCCATGTTCTAAGCCCTCCCATCCTCCCTGGGCTTCTGGCAGCAGGAGTGAAAAGAGAGGAGCAGAGCACTGGGACCCGTTTCACAAAAACCGGCTTCCCACGGGAAAGTCTTTCTCCACGTGCAGACATGCTCCCAGGTGCCTGTGGCAAGGGGAAGGAAATGCCATACACTGACCTGGAAGAGACCACAGGGCCCAGGCACAGTCTGAACCCTTCCCTCATCCCGGCGGTTTAGCTAGCAGGAGTTCAACCCCAACGAACACAACCCAGAGACCCCTGAGGCAAAAACGGCTTCCGAGGAACCATAGGTGCTTGCTGTGGAAAACCTATCCCAAGTGGGGGTAGCCAGGTCAACAAAATGCCACACACCCAGGTGTAAGAAACAACATTGCCCAGCCATGGTCTAAGCCCCTCACCTCCTCCCTGTGCTTTGGGGAGCCGGAGGGACAGCCGAGGCCCACGGCCCTGAGACCCCTTTGCAAAAAGCCGGCTTCCCACGGAAACAGTTTTCCTGAGGTGCAGACCCTCTCACAAGTGGTTGTGGCAAGGTAAAGCAAATGCCCTCCACTTCTCTGGAAGAAACCACAGTGCCCAGCCATGTTCTAAGCCCTCCCATCCTCCCTGGGCTTCTGGCAGCAGGAGTGAAAAGAGAGGAGCAGAGCACTGGGACCCGTTTGACAAAAACCGGCTTCCCACGGGAAAGTCTTTCTCCACGTGCAGACATGCTCCCAGGTGCCTGTGGCAAGGGGAAGGAAATGCCATACACTGACCTGGAAGAGACCACAGGGCCCAGGCACAGTCTGAACCCTTCCCTCATTCCGGCGGTTTTGCTAGCAGGAGTTCAACCCCAACGAACACAGCCCGGAGACCCCTGAGGCAAAAACGGCTTCCGACGAACAAGAGGCGCTTGCTGTGGACCACCGATCCCAAGTGGGGGTAGCCAGGTCAACAAAATGCCACACACCCAGGTGTAAGAAACAACATTGCCCAGCCATGGTCTAAGCCCCTCACCTCGTCCCTGTGCTTTGGGGAGCCGGAGGGACAGCCGAGGCCCACGGCCCTGAGACTCCTTTGCAAAAAGCCGGCTTCCCACGGAAACAGGTTTCCTGAGGTGCAGATCTTATAACAAGTGGTTGTGGCAAGGTAAAGCAAATGCCCTCCACTTCTCTGGAAGAAACCACAGTGCCCAGCCATGTTCTAAGCCCTCCCATCCTCACTGGGCTTCTGGCAGCAGGAGTGAAAAGAGAGGAGCAGAGCACTGGGACCCGTTTGACAAAAACCGGCTTCCCACGGGAAAGTCTTTCTCCACGTGCAGACATGCTCCCAGGTGCCTTTTGCAAGGGGAAGGAAATGCCATACACTGACCTGGAAGAGACCACAGGGCCCAGGCACAGTCTGAACCCTTCCCTCATCCCGGCGGTTTTGCTAGCAGGAGTTCAACCCCAAGGAACACAGCCCGGAGACCCCTGAGGCAAAAACGGCTTCCGACGAACAAGTGGTGCTGGCTGTGGAAAACCTATCGCAAGTAGGGGTAGCCAGGTCAACAAAATGCCACACACCCAGGTGTAAGAAACAACATTGCCCAGCCATGGTCTAAGCCCCTCACCTCGTGCCTGTGCTTTGGGGAGCCGGAGGGACAGCCGAGGCCCACGGCCCTGAGACCCCTTTCCAAAAAGCCGGCTTCCCACGGAGACAGTTTTCCTGAGGTGCAGACCCTCTCCCAAGTGGTTGTGGCAAGGTAAAGCAAATGCCCTCCACTTCTCTGGAAGAAACCACAGTGCCCAGCCATGTTCTAAGCCCTCCCATCCTCCCTGGGCTTCTGGCAGCAGGAGTGAAAAGAGAGGAGCAGAGCACTGGGACCCGTTTGACAAAAACCGGCTTCCCACGGGAAAGTCTTTCTCCACGTGCAGACATGCTCCCAGGTGCCTGTGGCAAGGGGAAGGAAATGCCATACACTGACCTGAAAGAGACCACAGGGCCCAGGCACAGTCTAAACCCTTCCCTCATCCCGGCGGTTTTGCTAGTAGGAGTTCAACCCCAAGGAACACAGCCCGGAGACCCCTGAGGCAAAAACGGCTTCCAACGAACAATAGGTGCTTGCTGTGGAAAACGTATCCCAAGTGGGGGTAGCCAGGTCAACAAAATGCCACACACCCAGGTGTAAGAAACAACATTGCCCAGCCATGGTCTAAGCCCCTCACCTGGTCCCTGTGCTTTGGGGAGCCCGAGGGACAGCCGAGGCCCACGGCCCTGAGACCCCTTTGCAAAAAGCCGGCTTCCCACGGAAACAGTTTTCAAGAGGTGCAGACCCTCTCACAAGTGGTTGTGGCAAGGTAAAGCAAATGCCCTCCACTTCTCTGGAAGAAACCACAGTGCCCAGCCATGTTCTAAGCCCTCCCATCCTCCCTGGGCTTCTGGCAGCAGGAGTGAAAAGAGAGGAGCAGAGCACTGGGACCCGTTTGACAAAAACCGGCTTCCCACGGGAAAGTCTCCACGTGCAGACATGCTCCCAGGTGCCTGTGGCAAGGGGAAGGAAATGCCATACACTGACCTGGAAGAGACCACAGGGCCCAGGCACAGTCTGAACCCTTCCCTCATCCCGGCGGTTTTGCTAGCAGGAGTTCAACCCCATCGAACACAGCCCGGAGACCCCTGAGGCAAAAACGGCTTCCGACGAACAAGAGGTGCTTGCTGTGGAAAACCAATCCCAAGTGGGGGTAGCCAGGTCAACAAAATGCTACACACCCAGGTGTAAGAAACAACATTGCCGAGGCATCGTCTAAGCCGCTCACCTCGTCCCTGTGCTTTGGGGAGCCGGAGGGACAGCCGAGGCCCACGGCCTTGAGACCCCTTTGCAAAAAGCCGGCTTCCCACGGAAACAGTTTTCCTGAGGTGCAGACCCTCTCACAAGTGGTTGTGGCAAGGTAAAGCAAATGCCCTCCACTTCTCTGGAAGAAACCACAGTGCCCAGCCATGTTCTAAGCCCTCCCATCCTCCCTGGGCTTCTGGCAGCAGGAGTGAAAAGAGAGGAGCAGAGCACTGGGACCCGTTTGACAAAAACCGGCTTCCCACGGGAAAGTCTTTCTCCACGTGCAGACATGCTCCCAGGTGCCTGTGGCAAGGGGAAGGAAATGCCATACACTGACCTGGAAGAGACCACAGGGCCCAGGCACAGTCTGAACCCTTCCCTCATCCCGGCGGTTTTGCTAGCAGGAGTTCAACCCCAACGAACACAGCCCGGAGACCCCTGAGGCAAAAACGGCTTCCGACGAACAAGAGGCGCTTGCTGTGGACCACCGATCCCAAGTGGGGGTAGCCAGGTCAACAAAATGCCACACACCCAGGTGTAAGAAACAACATTGCCCAGCCATGGTCTAAGCCCCTCACCTCGTCCCTGTGCTTTGGGGAGCCGGAGGGACAGCCGAGGCCCACGGCCCTGAGACCCCTTTGCAAAAAGCCGGCTTCCCACGGAAACAGGTTTCCTGAGGTGCAGATCTTATAACAAGTGGTTGTGGCAAGGTAAAGCAAATGCCCTCCACTTCTCTGGAAGAAACCACAGTGCCCAGGCATGTTCTAAGCCCTCCCATCCTCCCTGGGCTTCTGGCAGCAGGAGTGAAAAGAGAGGAGCAGAGCACTGGGACCCGTTTGACAAAAACCGGCTTCCCACGGGAAAGTCTTTCTCCACGTGCAGACATGCTCCCAGGTGCCTGTGGCAAGGGGAAGGAAATGCCATACACTGACCTGGAAGAGACCACAGGGCCCAGGCACAGTCTGAACCCTTCCCTCATCCCGGCGGTTTTGCTAGCAGGAGTTCAACCCCAACGAACACAGCCCGGAGACCCCTGAGGCAAAAACGGCTTCCAACAAACAATAGGTGCTTGCTGTGGAAAACGTATCCCAAGTGGGGGTAGCCAGGTCAACAAAATGCCACACACCCAGGTGTAAGAAACAACATTGCCCAGCCATGGTCTAAGCCTCTCACCTCGTCCCTGTGCTTTGGGGAGCCCGAGGGACAGCCGAGGCCCACGGCCCTGAGACCCCTTTGCAAAAAGCCGGCTTCCCACAGAAACAGTTTTCAAGAGGTGCAGACCCTCTCACAAGTGGTTGTGGCAAGGTAAAGCAAATGCCCTCCACTTCTCTGGAAGAAACCACAGTGCCCAGCCATGTTCTAAGCCCTCCCATCCTCCCTGGGCTTCTGGCAGCAGGAGTGAAAAGAGAGGAGCAGAGCACTGGGACCCGTTTGACAAAAACCGGCTTCCCACGGGAAAGTCTCCACGTGGAGACATTCTCCCAGGTGCCTGTGGCAAGGGGAAGGAAAGGCCATACACTGACTTGGAAGAGACCACAGGGCCCAGGCACAGTCTGAACCCTTCCCTCATCCCGGCGGTTTTGCTAGCAGGAGTTCAACCCCAACGAACACAGCCCGGAGACCCCTGAGGCAAAAACGGCTTCCGACGAACAAGAGGTGCTTGCTGTGGAAAACCTATCCCAAGTGGGGGTAGCCAGGTCAACAAAATGCCACACACCCACGTGTAAGAAACAACATTGCCCAGGCATGGTCTAAGCCCCTCACCTCGTTCCTGTGCTTTGGGGAGCCGGAGGGACAGCCGAGGCCCACGGCCCTGAGACCCCTTTGCAAAAAGCCGGCTTCCCACGGAAACAGGTTTCCTGAGATGCAGACCCTCTCACAAGTTTTTGTGGCAAGGTAAAGCAAATGCCCTCCACTTCTCTGGAAGAAACCACAGTGCCCAGCCATGATCTAAGCCCTCCCATCCTCCCTGGGCTTCTGGCAGCAGGAGTGAAAAGAGAGCAGCAGAGCACTGGGACCCGTTTGACAAAAACCGGCTTCCCACGGGAAAGTCTTTCTCCACATGCAGACATGCTCCCAGGTGCCTGTGGCAAGGGGAAGGAAATGCCATACACTGACCTGGAAGAGACCACAGGGCCCAGGCACAGTCTGAACCCTTCCCTCATCCCGGCGGTTTTGCTAGCAGGAGTTCAACCCCATCGAACACAGCCCGGAGACCCCTGAGGCAAAAACGGCTTCCGACGAACAAGAGGTGCTTGCTGTGGAAAACCAATCCCAAGTGGGGGTAGCCAGGTCAACAAAATGCTACACACCCAGGTGTAAGAAACAACATTGCCGAGGCATCGTCTAAGCCGCTCACCTCGTCCCTGTGCTTTGGGGAGCCGGAGGGACAGCCGAGGCCCACGGCCTTGAGACCCCTTTGCAAAAAGCCGGCTTCCCACGGAAACAGTTTTCCTGAGGTGCAGACCCTCTCACAAGTGGTTGTGGCAAGGTAAAGCAAATGCCCTCCACTTCTCTGGAAGAAACCACAGTGCCCAGCCATGTTCTAAGCCCTCCCATCCTCCCTGGGCTTCTGGCAGCAGGAGTGAAAAGAGAGGAGCAGAGCACTGGGACCCGTTTGACAAAAACCGGCTTCCCACGGGAAAGTCTTTCTCCACGTGCAGACATGCTCCCAGGTGCCTGTGGCAAGGGGAAGGAAATGCCATACACTGACCTGGAAGAGACCACAGGGCCCAGGCACAGTCTGAACCCTTCCCTCATTCCGGCGGTTTTGCTAGCAGGAGTTCAACCCCAACGAACACAGCCCGGAGACCCCTGAGGCAAAAACGGCTTCCGACGAACAAGAGGCGCTTGCTGTGGACCACCGATCCCAAGTGGGGGTAGCCAGGTCAACAAAATGCCACACACCCAGGTGTAAGAAACAACATTGCCCAGCCATGGTCTAAGCCCCTCACCTCGTCCCTGTGCTTTGGGGAGCCGGAGGGACAGCCGAGGCCCACGGCCCTGAGACCCCTTTGCAAAAAGCCGGCTTCCCACGGAAACAGGTTTCCTGAGGTGCAGATCTTATAACAAGTGGTTGTGGCAAGGTAAAGCAAATGCCCTCCACTTCTCTGGAAGAAACCACAGTGCCCAGGCATGTTCTAAGCCCTCCCATCCTCCCTGGGCTTCTGGCAGCAGGAGTGAAAAGAGAGGAGCAGAGCACTGGGACCCGTTTGACAAAAACCGGCTTCCCACGGGAAAGTCTTTCTCCACGTGCAGACATGCTCCCAGGTGCCTGTGGCAAGGGGAAGGAAATGCCATACACTGACCTGGAAGAGACCACAGGGCCCAGGCACAGTCTGAACCCTTCCCTCATCCCGGCGGTTTTGCTAGCAGGAGTTCAACCCTAAGGAACACAGCCCGGAGACCCTTGAGGCAAAAACGGCTTCCAACAAACAATAGGTGCTTGCTGTGGAAAACGTATCCCAAGTGGGGGTAGCCAGGTCAACAAAATGCCACACACCCAGGTGTAAGAAACAACATTGCCCAGCCATGGTCTAAGCCCCTCACCTCGTCCCTGTGCTTTGGGGAGCCCGAGGGACAGCCGAGGCCCACGGCCCTGAGACCCCTTTGCAAAAAGCCGGCTTCCCACAGAAACAGTTTTCAAGAGGTGCAGACCCTCTCACAAGTGGTTGTGGCAAGGTAAAGCAAATGCCCTCCACTTCTCTGGAAGAAACCACAGTGCCCAGCCATGTTCTAAGACCTCCCATCCTCCCTGGGCTTCTGGCAGCAGGAGTGAAAAGAGAGGAGCAGAGCACTGGGACCCGTTTGACAAAAACCGGCTTCCCACGGGAAAGTCTCCACGTGGAGACATTCTCCCAGGTGCCTGTGGCAAGGGGAAGGAAAGGCCATACACTGACTTGGAAGAGACCACAGGGCCCAGGCACAGTCTGAACCCTTCCCTCATCCCGGCGGTTTTGCTAGCAGGAGTTCAACCCCAACGAACACAGCCCGGAGACCCCTGAGGCAAAAACGGCTTCCGACGAACAAGAGGTGCTTGCTGTGGAAAACCTATCCCAAGTGGGGGTAGCCAGGTCAACAAAATGCCACACACCCAGGTGTAAGAAACAACATTGCCGAGGCATCGTCTAAGCCGCTCACCTCGTCCCTGTGCTTTGGGGAGCCGGAGGGACAGCCGAGGCCCACGGCCTTGAGACCCCTTTGCAAAAAGCCGGCTTCCCACGGAAACAGTTTTCCTGAGGTGCAGACCCTCTCACAAGTGGTTGTGGCAAGGTAAAGCAAATGCCCTCCACTTCTATGGAAGAAACCACAGTGCCCAGCCATGTTCTAAGCCCTCCCATCCTCCCTGGGCTTCTGGCACCAGGGGTGAAAAGAGAGGAGCAGAGCACTGGGACCCGTTTGACAAAAACCGGCTTCCCACGGGAAAGTCTTTCTCCACGTGCAGACATGCTCCCAGGTGCCTGTGGCAAGGGGAAGGAAATGCCATACACTGACCTGGAAGAGACCCCAGGGCCCAGGCACAGTCTGAACCCTTCCCTCATCCCGGCGGTTTTGCTAGCAGGAGTTCAACCCCAACGAACACAGCCCGGAGACCCCTGGGGCAAAAACGGCTTCCGACGAACAATAGGTGCTTGCTGTGGAAAACCTATCCCAAGTGGGGGTAGCCAGCTCAACAAAATGCCACACACCCAGGTGTAAGAAACAACATTGCCCAGGCATGGTCTAAGCCCCTCACCTCGTCCCTGTGCTTTGGGGAGCTGGAGGGACAGCCGAGGCCCACGGCCCTGAGACCCCTTTCCAAAAAGCCGGCTTCCCACGGAGACAGTTTTCCTGAGGTGCAGACCCTCTCCCAAGTGGTTGTGGCAAGGTAAAGCAAATGCCCTCCACTTCTCTGGAAGAAACCACAGTGCCCAGCCATGTTCTAAGCCCTCCCATCCTCCCTGGGCTTCTGGCAGCAGGAGTGAAAAGAGAGGAGCAGAGCACTGGGACCCGTTTGACAAAACCCGGCTTCCCACGGGAAAGTCTTTCTCCACGTGCAGACATGCTCCCAGGAGCCTGTGGCAAGGGGAAGGAAATGCCATACACTGACCTGGAAGAGACCCCAGGGCCCAGGCACAGTCTGAACCCTTCCCTCATCCCGGCGGTTTTGCTAGCAGGAGTTCAACCCCAACGAACACAGCCCGGAGACCCCTGGGGCAAAAACGGCTTCCGACGAACAATAGGTGCTTGCTGTGGAAAACCTATCCCAAGTGGGGGTAGCCAGCTCAACAAAATGCCACACACCCAGGTGTAAGAAACAACATTGCCCAGGCATGGTCTAAGCCCCTCACCTCGTCCCTGTGCTTTGGGGAGCCGGAGGGACAGCCGAGGCCCACGGCCCTGAGACCCCTTTCCAAAAAGCCGGCTTCCCACGGAGACAGTTTTCCTGAGGTGCAGACCCTCTCCCAAGTGGTTGTGGCAAGGTAAAGCAAATGCCCTCCACTTCTCTGGAAGAAACCACAGTGCCCAGCCATGTTCTAAGCCCTCCCATCCTCCCTGGGCTTCTGGCAGCAGGAGTGAAAAGAGAGGAGCAGAGCACTGGGACCCGTTTGACAAAACCCGGCTTCCCACGGGAAAGTCTTTCTCCACGTGCAGACATGCTCCCAGGTGCCTGTGGCAAGGGGAAGGAAATGCCATACACTGACCTGGAAGAGACCACAGGGCCCAGGCACAGTCTAAACCCTTCCCTCATCCCGGCGGTTTTGCTAGCAGGAGTTCATCCCCAACGAACACAGCACAGAGACCCCTGAGGCAAAAACGGCTTCCGTCGAACAAGAGGTGCTTGCTGTGGAAAACCTATCCCAAGTGGGGGTAGCCAGGTCAACAAAATGCCACACACCCAGGTGTAAGAAACAACATTGCCCAGCCATGGTCTAAGCCCCTCACCTCGTCCCTGTGCTTTGGGGAGCCCGAGGGACAGCCGAGGCCCACGGCCCTGAGACCCCTTTGCAAAAAGCCGGCTTCCCCCGGAAACAGTTTTCCTGAGGTGCAGACCCTCTCACAAGTGGTTGTGGCAAGGTAAAGCAAATGCCCTCCACTTCTCTGGAAGAAACCACAGTGCCCAGCCATGTTCTAAGCCCTCCCATCCTCCCTGGTCTTCTGGCAGCAGGAGTGAAAAGAGAGGAGCAGAGCACTGGGACCCGTTTGACAAAAACCGGCTTCCCACGGGAAAGTCTTTCTCCACGTGCAGACATGCTCCCAGGTGCCTGTGGCAAGGGGAAGGAAATGCCATACACTGACCTGGAAGAGACCACAGGGCCCAGGCACAGTCTGAACCCTTCCCTCATCCCGGCGGTTTTGCTAGCAGGAGTTCAACCCCAAGGAACACAGCCCGGAGACCCCTGAGGCAAAAACGGCTTCCGACGAACAAGAGGCGCTTGCTGTGGAAAACCTATCCCAAGTGGGGGTAGCCAGGTCAACAAAATGCCACACACCCAGGTGTAAGAAACAACATTGCCCAGCCATGGTCTAAGCCCCTCACCTCGTCACTGTGCTTTGGGGAGCCGGAGGGACAGCCGAGGCCCACATCCCTGGACCCCTTTGCAAAAAGCCGGCTTCCCACGGAAACAGGTTTCCTGAGGTGCAGATCTTATAACAAGTGGTTGTGGCAAGGTAAAGCAAATGCCCTCCACTTCTCTGGAAGAAACCACAGTGCCCAGCCATGTTCTAAGCCCTCCCATCCTCCCTGGGCTTCTGGCACCAGGGGTGAAAAGAGAGGAGCAGAGCACTGGGACCCATTTGACAAAAACCGGCTTCCCACGGGAAAGTCTTTCTCCACGTGCAGACATGCACCCAGGTGCCTGTGGCAAGGGGAAGGAAATGCCATACACTGACCTGGAAGAGACCACAGGGCCCAGGCACAGTCTGAACCCTTCCCTCATCCCGGCGGTTTTGCTAGCAGGAGTTCAACCCCAAGGAACACAGCCCGGAGACCCCTGAGGCAAAAACGGCTTCCAACGAACAATAGGTGCTTGCTGTGGAAAACGTATCCCAAGTGGGGGTAGCCAGGTCAACAAAATGCCACACACCCAGGTGTAAGAAACAACATTGCCCAGCCATGGTCTAAGCCCCTCACCTCGTCCCTGTGCTTTGGGGAGCCCGAGGGACAGCCGAGGCCCACGGCCCTGAGACCCCTTTGCAAAAAGCCGGCTTCCCACGGAAACAGTTTTCCTGAGGTGCAGACCCTCTCACAAGTGGTTGTGGCAAGGTAAAGCAAATGCCCTCCACTTCTCTGGAAGAAACCACAGTGCCCAGCCATGTTCTAAGCCCCCCCATCCTCCCTGGGCTTCTGGCAGCAGGAGTGAAAAGAGAGGAGCAGAGCACTGGGACCCGTTTGACAAAAACCGGCTTCCCACGGGAAAGTCTCCACGTGCAGACATGCTCCCAGGTGCCTGTGGCAAGGGGAAGGAAATGCCATACACTGACCTGGAAGAGACCACAGGGCCCAGGCACAGTCTGAACCCTTCCCTCATCCCGGCGGTTTTGCTAGCAGGAGTTCAACCCCATCGAACACAGCCCGGAGACCCCTGAGGCAAAAACGGCTTCCGACGAACAAGAGGTGCTTGCTGTGGAAAACCAATCCCAAGTGGGGGTAGCCAGGTCAACAAAATGCTACACACCCAGGTGTAAGAAACAACATTGCCGAGGCATCGTCTAAGCCGCTCACCTCGTCCCTGTGCTTTGGGGAGCCGGAGGGACAGCCGAGGCCCACGGCCTTGAGACCCCTTTGCAAAAAGCCGGCTTCCCACGGAAACAGTTTTCCTGAGGTGCAGACCCTCTCACAAGTGGTTGTGGCAAGGTAAAGCAAATGCCCTCCACTTCTCTGGAAGAAACCACAGTGCCCAGCCATGTTCTAAGCCCTCCCATCCTCCCTGGGCTTCTGGCAGCAGGAGTGAAAAGAGAGGAGCAGAGCACTGGGACCCGTTTGACAAAAACCGGCTTCCCACGGGAAAGTCTTTCTCCACGTGCAGACATGCTCCCAGGTGCCTGTGGCAAGGGGAAGGAAATGCCATACACTGACCTGGAAGAGACCACAGGGCCCAGGCACAGTCTGAACCCTTCCCTCATCCCGGCGGTTTTGCTAGCAGGAGTTCAACCCCAACGAACACAGCCCGGAGACCCCTGAGGCAAAAACGGCTTCCGACGAACAAGAGGCGCTTGCTGTGGACCACCGATCCCAAGTGGGGGTAGCCAGGTCAACAAAATGCCACACACCCAGGTGTAAGAAACAACATTGCCCAGCCATGGTCTAAGCCCCTCACCTCGTCCCTGTGCTTTGGGGAGCCGGAGGGACAGCCGAGGCCCACGGCCCTGAGACCCCTTTGCAAAAAGCCGGCTTCCCACGGAAACAGGTTTCCTGAGGTGCAGATCTTATAACAAGTGGTTGTGGCAAGGTAAAGCAAATGCCCTCCACTTCTCTGGAAGAAACCACAGTGCCCAGGCATGTTCTAAGCCCTCCCATCCTCCCTGGGCTTCTGGCAGCAGGAGTGAAAAGAGAGGAGCAGAGCACTGGGACCCGTTTGACAAAAACCGGCTTCCCACGGGAAAGTCTTTCTCCACGTGCAGACATGCTCCCAGGTGCCTGTGGCAAGGGGAAGGAAATGCCATACACTGACCTGGAAGAGACCACAGGGCCCAGGCACAGTCTGAACCCTTCCCTCATCCCGGCGGTTTTGCTAGCAGGAGTTCAACCCTAAGGAACACAGCCCGGAGACCCTTGAGGCAAAAACGGCTTCCAACAAACAATAGGTGCTTGCTGTGGAAAACGTATCCCAAGTGGGGGTAGCCAGGTCAACAAAATGCCACACACCCAGGTGTAAGAAACAACATTGCCCAGCCATGGTCTAAGCCCCTCACCTCGTCCCTGTGCTTTGGGGAGCCCGAGGGACAGCCGAGGCCCACGGCCCTGAGACCCCTTTGCAAAAAGCCGGCTTCCCACAGAAACAGTTTTCAAGAGGTGCAGACCCTCTCACAAGTGGTTGTGGCAAGGTAAAGCAAATGCCCTCCACTTCTCTGGAAGAAACCACAGTGCCCAGCCATGTTCTAAGACCTCCCATCCTTCCTGGGCTTCTGGCAGCAGGAGTGAAAAGAGAGGAGCAGAGCACTGGGACCCGTTTGACAAAAACCGGCTTCCCACGGGAAAGTCTCCACGTGGAGACATTCTCCCAGGTGCCTGTGGCAAGGGGAAGGAAAGGCCATACACTGACTTGGAAGAGACCACAGGGCCCAGGCACAGTCTGAACCCTTCCCTCATCCCGGCGGTTTTGCTAGCAGGAGTTCAACCCCAACGAACACAGCCCGGAGACCCCTGAGGCAAAAACGGCTTCCGACGAACAAGAGGTGCTTGCTGTGGAAAACCTATCCCAAGTGGGGGTAGCCAGGTCAACAAAATGCCACACACCCAGGTGTAAGAAACAACATTGCCGAGGCATCGTCTAAGCCGCTCACCTCGTCCCTGTGCTTTGGGGAGCCGGAGGGACAGCCGAGGCCCACGGCCTTGAGACCCCTTTGCAAAAAGCCGGCTTCCCACGGAAACAGTTTTCCTGAGGTGCAGACCCTCTCACAAGTGGTTGTGGCAAGGTAAAGCAAATGCCCTCCACTTCTATGGAAGAAACCACAGTGCCCAGCCATGTTCTAAGCCCTCCCATCCTCCCTGGGCTTCTGGCACCAGGGGTGAAAAGAGAGGAGCAGAGCACTGGGACCCGTTTGACAAAAACCGGCTTCCCACGGGAAAGTCTTTCTCCACGTGCAGACATGCTCCCAGGTGCCTGTGGCAAGGGGAAGGAAATGCCATACACTGACCTGGAAGAGACCCCAGGGCCCAGGCACAGTCTGAACCCTTCCCTCATCCCGGCGGTTTTGCTAGCAGGAGTTCAACCCCAACGAACACAGCCCGGAGACCCCTGGGGCAAAAACGGCTTCCGACGAACAATAGGTGCTTGCTGTGGAAAACCTATCCCAAGTGGGGGTAGCCAGCTCAACAAAATGCCACACACCCAGGTGTAAGAAACAACATTGCCCAGGCATGGTCTAAGCCCCTCACCTCGTCCCTGTGCTTTGGGGAGCCGGAGGGACAGCCGAGGCCCACGGCCCTGAGACCCCTTTCCAAAAAGCCGGCTTCCCACGGAGACAGTTTTCCTGAGGTGCAGACCCTCTCCCAAGTGGTTGTGGCAAGGTAAAGCAAATGCCCTCCACTTCTCTGGAAGAAACCACAGTGCCCAGCCATGTTCTAAGCCCTCCCATCCTCCCTGGGCTTCTGGCAGCAGGAGTGAAAAGAGAGGAGCAGAGCACTGGGACCCGTTTGACAAAACCCGGCTTCCCACGGGAAAGTCTTTCTCCACGTGCAGACATGCTCCCAGGAGCCTGTGGCAAGGGGAAGGAAATGCCATACACTGACCTGGAAGAGACCACAGGGCCCAGGCACAGTCTAAACCCTTCCCTCATCCCGGCGGTTTTGCTAGCAGGAGTTCATCCCCAACGAACACAGCACAGAGACCCCTGAGGCAAAAACGGCTTCCGTCGAACAAGAGGTGCTTGCTGTGGAAAACGTATCCCAAGTGGGGGTAGCCAGGTCAACAAAATGCCACACACCCAGGTGTAAGAAACAACATTGCCCAGCCATGGTCTAAGCCCCTCACCTCGTCCCTGTGCTTTGGGGAGCCCGAGGGACAGCCGAGGCCCACGGCCCTGAGACCCCTTTGCAAAAAGCCGGCTTCCCCCGGAAACAGTTTTCCTGAGGTGCAGACCCTCTCACAAGTGGTTGTGGCAAGGTAAATCAAATGCCCTCCACTTCTCTGGAAGAAACCACAGTGCCCAGCCATGTTCTAAGCCCTCCCATCCTCCCTGGTCTTCTGGCAGCAGGAGTGAAAAGAGAGGAGCAGAGCACTGGGACCCGTTTGACAAAAACCGGCTTCCCACGGGAAAGTCTTTCTCCACGTGCAGACATGCTCCCAGGTGCCTGGGCAAGGGGAAGGAAATGCCATACACTGACCTGGAAGAGACCACAGGGCCCAGGCACAGTCTGAACCCTTCCCTCATCCCGGCGGTTTTGCTAGCAGGAGTTCAACCCCAAGAAACACAGCCCGGAGACCCCTGAGGCAAAAACGGCTTCCGACGAACAAGAGGCGCTTGCTGTGGAAAACCTATCCCAAGTGGGGGTAGCCAGGTCAACAAAATGCCACACACCCAGGTGTAAGAAACAACATTGCCCAGCCATGGTCTAAGCCCCTCACCTCGTCACTGTGCTTTGGGGAGCCGGAGGGACAGCCGAGGCCCACATCCCTGAGACCCCTTTGCAAAAAGCCGGCTTCCCACGGAAACAGGTTTCCTGAGGTGCAGATCTTATAACAAGTGGTTGTGGCAAGGTAAAGCAAATGCCCTCCACTTCTCTGGAAGAAACCACAGTGCCCAGCCATGTTCTAAGCCCTCCCATCCTCCCTGGGCTTCTGGCACCAGGGGTGAAAAGAGAGGAGCAGAGCACTGGGACCCATTTGACAAAAACCGGCTTCCCACGGGAAAGTCTTTCTCCACGTGCAGACATGCACCCAGGTGCCTGTGGCAAGGGGAAGGAAATGCCATACACTGACCTGAAAGAGACCACAGGGCCCAGGCACAGTCTGAACCCTTCCCTCATCCCGGCGGTTTTGCTAGCAGGAGTTCAACCCCAAGGAACACAGCCCGGAGACCCCTGAGGCAAAAACGGCTTCCAACGAACAATAGGTGCTTGCTGTGGAAAACGTATCCCAAGTGGGGGTAGCCAGGTCAACAAA
The DNA here is from genome assembly GCF_023065955.2 of Ursus arctos. Lineage (NCBI taxonomy): Eukaryota > Metazoa > Chordata > Mammalia > Carnivora > Ursidae > Ursus > Ursus arctos. The sequence goes on along the minus strand of NW_026623067.1, from coordinate 1,800,381 downwards.
ATGCCACACACCCAGGTGTAAGAAACAACATTGCCCAGCCATGGTCTAAGCCCCTCACCTCGTCCCTGTGCTTTGGGGAGCCCGAGGGACAGCCGAGGCCCACGGCCCTGAGACCCCTTTGCAAAAAGCCGGCTTCCCACGGAAACAGTTTTCCTGAGGTGCAGACCCTCTCACAAGTGGTTGTGGCAAGGTAAAGCAAATGCCCTCCACTTCTCTGGAAGAAACCACAGTGCCCAGCCATGTTCTAAGCCCCCCCATCCTCCCTGGGCTTCTGGCAGCAGGAGTGAAAAGAGAGGAGCAGAGCACTGGGACCCGTTTGACAAAAACCGGCTTCCCACGGGAAAGTCTCCACGTGCAGACATGCTCCCAGGTGCCTGTGGCAAGGGGAAGGAAATGCCATACACTGACCTGGAAGAGACCACAGGGCCCAGGCACAGTCTGAACCCTTCCCTCATCCCGGCGGTTTTGCTAGCAGGAGTTCAACCCCATCGAACACAGCCCGGAGACCCCTGAGGCAAAAACGGCTTCCGACGAACAAGAGGTGCTTGCTGTGGAAAACCAATCCCAAGTGGGGGTAGCCAGGTCAACAAAATGCTACACACCCAGGTGTAAGAAACAACATTGCCGAGGCATCGTCTAAGCCGCTCACCTCGTCCCTGTGCTTTGGGGAGCCGGAGGGACAGCCGAGGCCCACGGCCTTGAGACCCCTTTGCAAAAAGCTGGCTTCCCACGGAAACAGTTTTCCTGAGGTGCAGACCCTCTCACAAGTGGTTGTGGCAAGGTAAAGCAAATGCCCTCCACTTCTCTGGAAGAAACCACAGTGCCCAGCCATGTTCTAAGCCCTCCCATCCTCCCTGGGCTTCTGGCAGCAGGAGTGAAAAGAGAGGAGCAGAGCACTGGGACCCGTTTGACAAAAACCGGCTTCCCACGGGAAAGTCTTTCTCCACGTGCAGACATGCTCCCAGGTGCCTGTGGCAAGGGGAAGGAAATGCCATACACTGACCTGGAAGAGACCACAGGGCCCAGGCACAGTCTGAACCCTTCCCTCATCCCGCCGGTTTTGCTAGCAGGAGTTCAACCCCAACGAACACAGCCCGGAGACCCCTGAGGCAAAAACGGCTTCCGACGAACAAGAGGCGCTTGCTGTGGACCACCGATCCCAAGTGGGGGTAGCCAGGTCAACAAAATGCCACACACCCAGGTGTAAGAAACAACATTGCCCAGCCATGGTCTAAGCCCCTCACCTCGTCCCTGTGCTTTGGGGAGCCGGAGGGACAGCCGAGGCCCACGGCCCTGAGACCCCTTTGCAAAAAGCCGGCTTCCCACGGAAACAGGTTTCCTGAGGTGCAGATCTTATAACAAGTGGTTGTGGCAAGGTAAAGCAAATGCCCTCCACTTCTCTGGAAGAAACCACAGTGCCCAGGCATGTTCTAAGCCCTCCCATCCTCCCTGGGCTTCTGGCAGCAGGAGTGAAAAGAGAGGAGCAGAGCACTGGGACCCGTTTGACAAAAACCGGCTTCCCACGGGAAAGTCTTTCTCCACGTGCAGACATGCTCCCAGGTGCCTGTGGCAAGGGGAAGGAAATGCCATACACTGACCTGGAAGAGACCACAGGGCCCAGGCACAGTCTGAACCCTTCCCTCATCCCGGCGGTTTTGCTAGCAGGAGTTCAACCCCAACGAACACAGCCCGGAGACCCCTGAGGCAAAAACGGCTTCCAACAAACAATAGGTGCTTGCTGTGGAAAACGTATCCCAAGTGGGGGTAGCCAGGTCAACAAAATGCCACACACCCAGGTGTAAGAAACAACATTGCCCAGCCATGGTCTAAGCCCCTCACCTCGTCCCTGTGCTTTGGGGAGCCCGAGGGACAGCCGAGGCCCACGGCCCTGAGACCCCTTTGCAAAAAGCCGGCTTCCCACAGAAACAGTTTTCAAGAGGTGCAGACCCTCTCACAAGTGGTTGTGGCAAGGTAAAGCAAATGCCCTCCACTTCTCTGGAAGAAACCACAGTGCCCAGCCATGTTCTAAGACCTCCCATCCTCCCTGGGCTTCTGGCAGCAGGAGTGAAAAGAGAGGAGCAGAGCACTGGGACCCGTTTGACAAAAACCGGCTTCCCACGGGAAAGTCTCCACGTGGAGACATTCTCCCAGGTGCCTGTGGCAAGGGGAAGGAAAGGCCATACACTGACTTGGAAGAGACCACAGGGCCCAGGCACAGTCTGAACCCTTCCCTCATCCCGCCGGTTTTGCTAGCAGGAGTTCAACCCCAACGAACACAGCCCGGAGACCCCTGAGGCAAAAACGGCTTCCGACGAACAAGAGGTGCTTGCGTGGAAAACCTATCCCAAGTGGGGGTAGCCAGGTCAACAAAATGCCACACACCCACGTGTAAGAAACAACATTGCCCAGGCATGGTCTAAGCCCCTCACCTCGTTCCTGTGCTTTGGGGAGCCGGAGGGACAGCCGAGGCCCACGGCCCTGAGACCCCTTTGCAAAAAGCCGGCTTCCCACGGAAACAGGTTTCCTGAGATGCAGACCCTCTCACAAGTTTTTGTGGCAAGGTAAAGCAAATGCCCTCCACTTCTCTGGAAGAAACCACAGTGCCCAGCCATGATCTAAGCCCTCCCATCCTCCCTGGGCTTCTGGCAGCAGGAGTGAAAAGAGAGGAGCAGAGCACTGGGACCCGTTTGACAAAAACCGGCTTCCCATGGGAAAGTCTTTCTCCACATGCAGACATGCTCCCAGGTGCCTGTGGCAAGGGGAAGGAAATGCCATACACTGACCTGGAAGAGACCACAGGGCCCAGGCACAGTCTGAACCCTTCCCTCATCCCGGCGGTTTTGCTAGCAGGAGTTCAACCCCATCGAACACAGCCCGGAGACCCCTGAGGCAAAAACGGCTTCCGACGAACAAGAGGTGCTTGCTGTGGAAAACCAATCCCAAGTGGGGGTAGCCAGGTCAACAAAATGCTACACACCCAGGTGTAAGAAACAACATTGCCGAGGCATCGTCTAAGCCGCTCACCTCGTCCCTGTGCTTTGGGGAGCCGGAGGGACAGCCGAGGCCCACGGCCTTGAGACCCCTTTGCAAAAAGCCGGCTTCCCACGGAAACAGTTTTCCTGAGGTGCAGACCCTCTCACAAGTGGTTGTGGCAAGGTAAAGCAAATGCCCTCCACTTCTCTGGAAGAAACCACAGTGCCCAGCCATGTTCTAAGCCCTCCCATCCTCCCTGGGCTTCTGGCAGCAGGAGTGAAAAGAGAGGAGCAGAGCACTGGGACCCGTTTGACAAAAACCGGCTTCCCACGGGAAAGTCTTTCTCCACGTGCAGACATGCTCCCAGGTGCCTGTGGCAAGGGGAAGGAAATGCCATACACTGACCTGGAAGAGACCACAGGGCCCAGGCACAGTCTGAACCCTTCCCTCATCCCGGCGGTTTTGCTAGCAGGAGTTCAACCCCAACGAACACAGCCCGGAGACCCCTGAGGCAAAAACGGCTTCCGACGAACAAGAGGCGCTTGCTGTGGACCACCGATCCCAAGTGGGGGTAGCCAGGTCAACAAAATGCCACACACCCAGGTGTAAGAAACAACATTGCCCAGCCATGGTCTAAGCCCCTCACCTCGTCCCTGTGCTTTGGGGAGCCCGAGGGACAGCCGAGGCCCACGGCCCTGAGACCCCTTTGCAAAAAGCCGGCTTCCCCCGGAAACAGTTTTCCTGAGGTGCAGACACTCTCCCAAGTGGTTGTGGCAAGGTAAAGCAAATGCCCTCCACTTCTCTGGAAGAAACCACAGTGCCCAGCCATGTTCTAAGCCCTCCCATCCTCCCTGGTCTTCTGGCAGCAGGAGTGAAAAGAGAGGAGCAGAGCACTGGGACCCGTTTGACAAAAACCGGCTTCCCACGGGAAAGTCTTTCTCCACGTGCAGACATGCTCCCAGGTGCCTGGGCAAGGGGAAGGAAATGCCATACACTGACCTGGAAGAGACCACAGGGCCCAGGCACAGTCTGAACCCTTCCCTCATCCCGGCGGTTTTGCTAGCAGGAGTTCAACCCCAAGGAACACAGCCCGGAGACCCCTGAGGCAAAAACGGCTTCCGACGAACAAGAGGCGCTTGCTGTGGAAAACCTATCCCAAGTGGGGGTAGCCAGGTCAACAAAATGCCACACACCCAGGTGTAAGAAACAACATTGCCCAGCCATGGTCTAAGCCCCTCACCTCGTCACTGTGCTTTGGGGAGCCGGAGGGACAGCCGAGGCCCACATCCCTGAGACCCCTTTGCAAAAAGCCGGCTTCCCACGGAAACAGGTTTCCTGAGGTGCAGATCTTATAACAAGTGGTTGTGGCAAGGTAAAGCAAATGCCCTCCACTTCTCTGGAAGAAACCACAGTGCCCAGCCATGTTCTAAGCCCTCCCATCCTCCCTGGGCTTCTGGCACCAGGGGTGAAAAGAGAGGAGCAGAGCACTGGGACCCATTTGACAAAAACCGGCTTCCCACGGGAAAGTCTTTCTCCACGTGCAGACATGCACCCAGGTGCCTGTGGCAAGGGGAAGGAAATGCCATACACTGACCTGAAAGAGACCACAGGGCCCAGGCACAGTCTGAACCCTTCCCTCATCCCGGCGGTTTTGCTAGCAGGAGTTCAACCCCAAGGAACACAGCCCGGAGACCCCTGAGGCAAAAACGGCTTCCAACGAACAATAGGTGCTTGCTGTGGAAAACGTATCCCAAGTGGGGGTAGCCAGGTCAACAAAATGCCACACACCCAGGTGTAAGAAACAACATTGCCCAGCCATGGTCTAAGCCCCTCACCTCGTCCCTGTGCTTTGGGGAGCCCGAGGGACAGCCGAGGCCCACGGCCCTGAGACCCCTTTGCAAAAAGCCGGCTTCCCACGGAAACAGTTTTCCTGAGGTGCAGACCCTCTCACAAGTGGTTGTGGCAAGGTAAAGCAAATGCCCTCCACTTCTCTGGAAGAAACCACAGTGCCCAGCCATGTTCTAAGCCCCCCCATCCTCCCTGGGCTTCTGGCAGCAGGAGTGAAAAGAGAGGAGCAGAGCACTGGGACCCGTTTGACAAAAACCGGCTTCCCACGGGAAAGTCTCCACGTGCAGACATGCTCCCAGGTGCCTGTGGCAAGGGGAAGGAAATGCCATACACTGACCTGGAAGAGACCACAGGGCCCAGGCACAGTCTGAACCCTTCCCTCATCCCGGCGGTTTTGCTAGCAGGAGTTCAACCCCATCGAACACAGCCCGGAGACCCCTGAGGCAAAAACGGCTTCCGACGAACAAGAGGTGCTTGCTGTGGAAAACCAATCCCAAGTGGGGGTAGCCAGGTCAACAAAATGCTACACACCCAGGTGTAAGAAACAACATTGCCGAGGCATCGTCTAAGCCGCTCACCTCGTCCCTGTGCTTTGGGGAGCCGGAGGGACAGCCGAGGCCCACGGCCTTGAGACCCCTTTGCAAAAAGCTGGCTTCCCACGGAAACAGTTTTCCTGAGGTGCAGACCCTCTCACAAGTGGTTGTGGCAAGGTAAAGCAAATGCCCTCCACTTCTCTGGAAGAAACCACAGTGCCCAGCCATGTTCTAAGCCCTCCCATCCTCCCTGGGCTTCTGGCAGCAGGAGTGAAAAGAGAGGAGCAGAGCACTGGGACCCGTTTGACAAAAACCGGCTTCCCACGGGAAAGTCTTTCTCCACGTGCAGACATGCTCCCAGGTGCCTGTGGCAAGGGGAAGGAAATGCCATACACTGACCTGGAAGAGACCACAGGGCCCAGGCACAGTCTGAACCCTTCCCTCATCCCGCCGGTTTTGCTAGCAGGAGTTCAACCCCAACGAACACAGCCCGGAGACCCCTGAGGCAAAAACGGCTTCCGACGAACAAGAGGCGCTTGCTGTGGACCACCGATCCCAAGTGGGGGTAGCCAGGTCAACAAAATGCCACACACCCAGGTGTAAGAAACAACATTGCCCAGCCATGGTCTAAGCCCCTCACCTCGTCCCTGTGCTTTGGGGAGCCGGAGGGACAGCCGAGGCCCACGGCCCTGAGACCCCTTTGCAAAAAGCCGGCTTCCCACGGAAACAGGTTTCCTGAGGTGCAGATCTTATAACAAGTGGTTGTGGCAAGGTAAAGCAAATGCCCTCCACTTCTCTGGAAGAAACCACAGTGCCCAGGCATGTTCTAAGCCCTCCCATCCTCCCTGGGCTTCTGGCAGCAGGAGTGAAAAGAGAGGAGCAGAGCACTGGGACCCGTTTGACAAAAACCGGCTTCCCACGGGAAAGTCTTTCTCCACGTGCAGACATGCTCCCAGGTGCCTGTGGCAAGGGGAAGGAAATGCCATACACTGACCTGGAAGAGACCACAGGGCCCAGGCACAGTCTGAACCCTTCCCTCATCCCGGCGGTTTTGCTAGCAGGAGTTCAACCCCAAGGAACACAGCCCGGAGACCCCTGAGGCAAAAACGGCTTCCAACAAACAATAGGTGCTTGCTGTGGAAAACGTATCCCAAGTGGGGGTAGCCAGGTCAACAAAATGCCACACACCCAGGTGTAAGAAACAACATTGCCCAGCCATGGTCTAAGCCCCTCACCTCGTCCCTGTGCTTTGGGGAGCCCGAGGGACAGCCGAGGCCCACGGCCCTGAGACCCCTTTGCAAAAAGCCGGCTTCCCACAGAAACAGTTTTCAAGAGGTGCAGACCCTCTCACAAGTGGTTGTGGCAAGGTAAAGCAAATGCCCTCCACTTCTCTGGAAGAAACCACAGTGCCCAGCCATGTTCTAAGCCCCCCCATCCTCCCTGGGCTTCTGGCAGCAGGAGTGAAAAGAGAGGAGCAGAGCACTGGGACCCGTTTGACAAAAACCGGCTTCCCACGGGAAAGTCTCCACGTGGAGACATTCTCCCAGGTGCCTGTGGCAAGGGGAAGGAAAGGCCATACACTGACTTGGAAGAGACCACAGGGCCCAGGCACAGTCTGAACCCTTCCCTCATCCCGGCGGTTTTGCTAGCAGGAGTTCAACCCCAACGAACACAGCCCGGAGACCCCTGAGGCAAAAACGGCTTCCGACGAACAAGAGGTGCTTGCTGTGGAAAACCTATCCCAAGTGGGGGTAGCCAGGTCAACAAAATGCCACACACCCACGTGTAAGAAACAACATTGCCCAGGCATGGTCTAAGCCCCTCACCTCGTTCCTGTGCTTTGGGGAGCCGGAGGGACAGCCGAGGCCCACGGCCCTGAGACCCCTTTGCAAAAAGCCGGCTTCCCACGGAAACAGGTTTCCTGAGATGCAGACCCTCTCACAAGTTTTTGTGGCAAGGTAAAGCAAATGCCCTCCACTTCTCTGGAAGAAACCACAGTGCCCAGCCATGATCTAAGCCCTCCCATCCTCCCTGGGCTTCTGGCAGCAGGAGTGAAAAGAGAGGAGCAGAGCACTGGGACCCGTTTGACAAAAACCGGCTTCCCATGGGAAAGTCTTTCTCCACATGCAGACATGCTCCCAGGTGCCTGTGGCAAGGGGAAGGAAATGCCATACACTGACCTGGAAGAGACCACAGGGCCCAGGCACAGTCTGAACCCTTCCCTCATCCCGGCGGTTTTGCTAGCAGGAGTTCAACCCCATCGAACACAGCCCGGAGACCCCTGAGGCAAAAACGGCTTCCGACGAACAAGAGGTGCTTGCTGTGGAAAACCAATCCCAAGTGGGGGTAGCCAGGTCAACAAAATGCTACACACCCAGGTATAAGAAACAACATTGCCGAGGCATCGTCTAAGCCGCTCACCTCGTCCCTGTGCTTTGGGGAGCCGGAGGGACAGCCGAGGCCCACGGCCTTGAGACCCCTTTGCAAAAAGCCGGCTTCCCACGGAAACAGTTTTCCTGAGGTGCAGACCCTCTCACAAGTGGTTGTGGCAAGGTAAAGCAAATGCCCTCCACTTCTCTGGAAGAAACCACAGTGCCCAGCCATGTTCTAAGCCCTCCCATCCTCCCTGGGCTTCTGGCAGCAGGAGTGAAAAGAGAGGAGCAGAGCACTGGGACCCGTTTGACAAAAACCGGCTTCCCACGGGAAAGTCTTTCTCCACGTGCAGACATGCTCCCAGGTGCCTGTGGCAAGGGGAAGGAAATGCCATACACTGACCTGGAAGAGACCACAGGGCCCAGGCACAGTCTGAACCCTTCCCTCATCCCGGCGGTTTTGCTAGCAGGAGTTCAACCCCAACGAACACAGCCCGGAGACCCCTGAGGCAAAAACGGCTTCCGACGAACAAGAGGCGCTTGCTGTGGACCACCGATCCCAAGTGGGGGTAGCCAGGTCAACAAAATGCCACACACCCAGGTGTAAGAAACAACATTGCCCAGCCATGGTCTAAGCCCCTCACCTCGTCCCTGTGCTTTGGGGAGCCCGAGGGACAGCCGAGGCCCACGGCCCTGAGACCCCTTTGCAAAAAGCCGGCTTCCCCCGGAAACAGTTTTCCTGAGGTGCAGACCCTCTCCCAAGTGGTTGTGGCAAGGTAAAGCAAATGCCCTCCACTTCTCTGGAAGAAACCACAGTGCCCAGCCATGTTCTAAGCCCTCCCATCCTCCCTGGTCTTCTGGCAGCAGGAGTGAAAAGAGAGGAGCAGAGCACTGGGACCCGTTTGACAAAAACCGGCTTCCCACGGGAAAGTCTTTCTCCACGTGCAGACATGCTCCCAGGTGCCTGGGCAAGGGGAAGGAAATGCCATACACTGACCTGGAAGAGACCACAGGGCCCAGGCACAGTCTGAACCCTTCCCTCATCCCGGCGGTTTTGCTAGCAGGAGTTCAACCCCAAGGAACACAGCCCGGAGACCCCTGAGGCAAAAACGGCTTCCGACGAACAAGAGGCGCTTGCTGTGGAAAACCTATCCCAAGTGGGGGTAGCCAGGTCAACAAAATGCCACACACCCAGGTGTAAGAAACAACATTGCCCAGCCATGGTCTAAGCCCCTCACCTCGTCACTGTGCTTTGGGGAGCCGGAGGGACAGCCGAGGCCCACATCCCTGAGACCCCTTTGCAAAAAGCCGGCTTCCCACGGAAACAGGTTTCCTGAGGTACAGATCTTATAACAAGTGGTTGTGGCAAGGTAAAGCAAATGCCCTCCACTTCTCTGGAAGAAACCACAGTGCCCAGCCATGTTCTAAGCCCTCCCATCCTCCCTGGGCTTCTGGCACCAGGGGTGAAAAGAGAGGAGCAGAGCACTGGGACCCATTTGACAAAAACCGGCTTCCCACGGGAAAGTCTTTCTCCACGTGCAGACATGCACCCAGGTGCCTGTGGCAAGGGGAAGGAAATGCCATACACTGACCTGAAAGAGACCACAGGGCCCAGGCACAGTCTGAACCCTTCCCTCATCCCGGCGGTTTTGCTAGCAGGAGTTCAACCCCAAGGAACACAGCCCGGAGACCCCTGAGGCAAAAACGGCTTCCAACGAACAATAGGTGCTTGCTGTGGAAAACGTATCCCAAGTGGGGGTAGCCAGGTCAACAAAATGCCACACACCCAGGTGTAAGAAACAACATTGCCCAGCCATGGTCTAAGCCCCTCACCTCGTCCCTGTGCTTTGGGGAGCCCGAGGGACAGCCGAGGCCCACGGCCCTGAGACCCCTTTGCAAAAAGCCGGCTTCCCACGGAAACAGTTTTCCTGAGGTGCAGACCCTCTCACAAGTGGTTGTGGCAAGGTAAAGCAAATGCCCTCCACTTCTCTGGAAGAAACCACAGTGCCCAGCCATGTTCTAAGCCCCCCCATCCTCCCTGGGCTTCTGGCAGCAGGAGTGAAAAGAGAGGAGCAGAGCACTGGGACCCGTTTGACAAAAACCGGCTTCCCACGGGAAAGGCTCCACGTGCAGACATGCTCCCAGGTGCCTGTGGCAAGGGGAAGGAAATGCCATACACTGACCTGGAAGAGACCACAGGGCCCAGGCACAGTCTGAACCCTTCCCTCATCCCGGCGGTTTTGCTAGCAGGAGTTCAACCCCATCGAACACAGCCCGGAGACCCCTGAGGCAAAAACGGCTTCCGACGAACAAGAGGTGCTTGCTGTGGAAAACCAATCCCAAGTGGGGGTAGCCAGGTCAACAAAATGCTACACACCCAGGTGTAAGAAACAACATTGCCGAGGCATCGTCTAAGCCGCTCACCTCGTCCCTGTGCTTTGGGGAGCCGGAGGGACAGCCGAGGCCCACGGCCTTGAGACCCCTTTGCAAAAAGCCGGCTTCCCACGGAAACAGTTTTCCTGAGGTGCAGACCCTCTCACAAGTGGTTGTGGCAAGGTAAAGCAAATGCCCTCCACTTCTCTGGAAGAAACCACAGTGCCCAGCCATGTTCTAAGCCCTCCCATCCTCCCTGGGCTTCTGGCAGCAGGAGTGAAAAGAGAGGAGCAGAGCACTGGGACCCGTTTGACAAAAACCGGCTTCCCACGGGAAAGTCTTTCTCCACGTGCAGACATGCTCCCAGGTGCCTGTGGCAAGGGGAAGGAAATGCCATACACTGACCTGGAAGAGACCACAGGGCCCAGGCACAGTCTTAACCCTTCCCTCATCCCGGCGGTTTTGCTAGCAGGAGTTCAACCCCAACGAACACAGCCCGGAGACCCCTGAGGCAAAAACGGCTTCCGACGAACAAGAGGCGCTTGCTGTGGACCACCGATCCCAAGTGGGGGTAGCCAGGCCAACAAAATGCCACACACCCAGGTGTAAGAAACAACATTGCCCAGCCATGGTCTAAGCCCCTCACCTCGTCCCTGTGCTTTGGGGAGCCGGAGGGACACCCGAGGCCCACGGCCCTGAGACCCCTTTGCAAAAAGCCGGCTTCCCACGGAAACAGGTTTCCTGAGGTGCAGATCTTATAACAAGTGGTTGTGGCAAGGTAAAGCAAATGCCCTCCACTTCTCTGGAAGAAACCACAGTGCCCAGGCATGTTCTAGGCCCTCCCATCCTCCCTGGGCTTCTGGCAGCAGGAGTGAAAAGAGAGGAGCAGAGCACTGGGACCCGTTTGACAAAAACCGGCTTCCCACGGGAAAGTCTTTCTCCACGTGCAGACATGCTCCCAGGTGCCTGTGGCAAGGGGAAGGAAATGCCATACACTGACCTGGAAGAGACCACAGGGCCCAGGCACAGTCTGAACCCTTCCCTCATCCCGGCGGTTTTGCTAGCAGGAGTTCAACCCCAAGGAACACAGCCCGGAGACCCCTGAGGCAAAAACGGCTTCCAACAAACAATAGGTGCTTGCTGTGGAAAACGTATCCCAAGTGGGGGTAGCCAGGTCAACAAAATGCCACACACCCAGGTGTAAGAAACAACATTGCCCAGCCATGGTCTAAGCCCCTCACCTCGTCCCTGTGCTTTGGGGAGCCCGAGGGACAGCCGAGGCCCACGGCCCTGAGACCCCTTTGCAAAAAGCCGGCTTCCCACAGAAACAGTTTTCAAGAGGTGCAGACCCTCTCACAAGTGGTTGTGGCAAGGTAAAGCAAATGCCCTCCACTTCTCTGGAAGAAACCACAGTGCCCAGCCATGTTCTAAGACCTCCCATCCTCCCTGGGCTTCTGGCAGCAGGAGTGAAAAGAGAGGAGCAGAGCACTGGGACCCGTTTGACAAAAACCGGCTTCCCACGGGAAAGTCTCCACGTGGAGACATTCTCCCAGGTGCCTGTGGCAAGGGGAAGGAAAGGCCATACACTGACTTGGAAGAGACCACAGGGCCCAGGCACAGTCTGAACCCTTCCCTCATCCCGGCGGTTTTGCTAGCAGGAGTTCAACCCCAACGAACACAGCCCGGAGACCCCTGAGGCAAAAACGGCTTCCGACGAACAAGAGGTGCTTGCTGTGGAAAACCTATCCCAAGTGGGGGTAGCCAGGTCAACAAAATGCCACACACCCACGTGTAAGAAACAACATTGCCCAGGCATGGTCTAAGCCCCTCACCTCGTTCCTGTGCTTTGGGGAGCCGGAGGGACAGCCGAGGCCCACGGCCCTGAGACCCCTTTGCAAAAAGCCGGCTTCCCACGGAAACAGGTTTCCTGAGATGCAGACCCTCTCACAAGTTTTTGTGGCAAGGTAAAGCAAATGCCCTCCACTTCTCTGGAAGAAACCACAGTGCCCAGCCATGATCTAAGCCCTCCCATCCTCCCTGGGCTTCTGGCAGCAGGAGTGAAAAGAGAGGAGCAGAGCACTGGGACCCGTTTGACAAAAACCGGCTTCCCATGGGAAAGTCTTTCTCCACATGCAGACATGCTCCCAGGTGCCTGTGGCAAGGGGAAGGAAATGCCATACACTGACCTGGAAGAGACCACAGGGCCCAGGCACAGTCTGAACCCTTCCCTCATCCCGGCGGTTTTGCTAGCAGGAGTTCAACCCCATCGAACACAGCCCGGAGACCCCTGAGGCAAAAACGGCTTCCGACGAACAAGAGGTGCTTGCTGTGGAAAACCAATCCCAAGTGGGGGTAGCCAGGTCAACAAAATGCTACACACCCAGGTGTAAGAAACAACATTGCCGAGGCATCGTCTAAGCCGCTCACCTCGTCCCTGTGCTTTGGGGAGCCGGAGGGACAGCCGAGGCCCACGGCCTTGAGACCCCTTTGCAAAAAGCCGGCTTCCCACGGAAACAGTTTTCCTGAGGTGCAGACCCTCTCACAAGTGGTTGTGGCAAGGTAAAGCAAATGCCCTCCACTTCTCTGGAAGAAACCACAGTGCCCAGCCATGTTCTAAGCCCTCCCATCCTCCCTGGGCTTCTGGCAGCAGGAGTGAAAAGAGAGGAGCAGAGCACTGGGACCCGTTTGACAAAAACCGGCTTCCCACGGGAAAGTCTTTCTCCACGTGCAGACATGCTCCCAGGTGCCTGTGGCAAGGGGAAGGAAATGCCATACACTGACCTGGAAGAGACCACAGGGCCCAGGCACAGTCTGAACCCTTCCCTCATCCCGGCGGTTTTGCTAGCAGGAGTTCAACCCCAACGAACACAGCCCGGAGACCCCTGAGGCAAAAACGGCTTCCGACGAACAAGAGGCGCTTGCTGTGGACCACCGATCCCAAGTGGGGGTAGCCAGGTCAACAAAATGCCACACACCCAGGTGTAAGAAACAACATTGCCCAGCCATGGTCTAAGCCCCTCACCTCGTCCCTGTGCTTTGGGGAGCCCGAGGGACAGCCGAGGCCCACGGCCCTGAGACCCCTTTGCAAAAAGCCGGCTTCCCCCGGAAACAGTTTTCCTGAGGTGCAGACCCTCTCACAAGTGGTTGTGACAAGGTAAAGCAAATGCCCTCCACTTCTCTGGAAGAAACCACAGTGCCCAGCCATGTTCTAAGCCCTCCCATCCTCCCTGGTCTTCTGGCAGCAGGAGTGAAAAGAGAGGAGCAGAGCACTGGGACCCGTTTGACAAAAACCGGCTTCCCACGGGAAAGTCTTTCTCCACGTGCAGACATGCTCCCAGGTGCCTGGGCAAGGGGAAGGAAATGCCATACACTGACCTGGAAGAGACCACAGGGCCCAGGCACAGTCTGAACCCTTCCCTCATCCCGGCGGTTTTGCTAGCAGGAGTTCAACCCCAAGGAACACAGCCCGGAGACCCCTGAGGCAAAAACGGCTTCCGACGAACAAGAGGCGCTTGCTGTGGAAAACCTATCCCAAGTGGGGGTAGCCAGGTCAACAAAATGCCACACACCCAGGTGTAAGAAACAACATTGCCCAGCCATGGTCTAAGCCCCTCACCTCGTCCCTGTGCTTTGGGGAGCCCGAGGGACAGCCGAGGCCCACGGCCCTGAGACCCCTTTGCAAAAAGCCGGCTTCCCACGGAAACAGTTTTCCAGAGGTGCAGACCCTCTCACAAGTGGTTGTGGCAAGGTAAAGCAAATGCCCTCCACTTCTCTGGAAGAAACCACAGTGCCCAGCCATGTTCTAAGCCCCCCCATCCTCCCTGGGCTTCTGGCAGCAGGAGTGAAAAGAGAGGAGCAGAGCACTGGGACCCGTTTGACAAAAACCGGCTTCCCACGGGAAAGTCTTTCTCCACGTGCAGACATGCTCCCAGGTGCCTGTGGCAAGGGGAAGGAAATGCCATACACTGACCTGGAAGAGACCACAGGGCCCAGGCACAGTCTGAACCCTTCCCTCATCCTGGCGGTTTTGCTAGCAGGAGTTCAACCCCAACGAACACAGCCCGGAGACCCCTGAGGCAAAAACGGCTTCCGACGAACAAGAGGCGCTTGCTGTGGACCACCGATCCCAAGTGGGGGTAGCCAGGTCAACAAAATGCCACACACCCAGGTGTAAGAAACAACATTGCCCAGGCATGGTCTAAGCCCCTCACCTCGTTCCTGTGCTTTGGGGAGCCGGAGGGACAGCCGAGGCCCACGGCCCTGAGACCCCTTTGCAAAAAGCCGGCTTCCCACGGAAACAGGTTTCCTGAGATGCAGACCCTCTCACAAGTTTTTGTGGCAAGGTAAAGCAAATGCCCTCCACTTCTCTGGAAGAAACCACAGTGCCCAGCCATGATCTAAGCCCTCCCATCCTCCCTGGGCTTCTGGCAGCAGGAGTGAAAAGAGAGGAGCAGAGCACTGGGACCCGTTTGACAAAAACCGGCTTCCCACGGGAAAGTCTTTCTCCACATGCAGACATGCTCCCAGGTGCCTGTGGCAAGGGGAAGGAAATGCCATACACTGACCTGGAAGAGACCACAGGGCCCAGGCACAGTCTGAACCCTTCCCTCATCCCGGCGGTTTTGCTAGCAGGAGTTCAACCCCAACGAACACAGCCCGGAGACCCCTGAGGCAAAAACGGCTTCCGACGAACAAGAGGTTCTTGCTGTGGAAAACCTATCCCAAGTGGGGGTAGCCAGGTCAACAAAATGCCACACACCCAGGTGTAAGAAACAACATTTCCCAGGCATAGTCTAAGCCTATCACCTCGTCCCTGTGCTTTGGGGAGCCGGAGGGACACCCGACGCCCACGGCCCTGAGACCCCTTTGCAAAAAGCCGGCTTCCCACGGAAACAGTTTTCCTGAGGTGCAGACACTCTCCCAAGTGGTTGTGGCAAGGTAAAGCAAATGCCCTCCACTTCTCTGGAAGAAACCACAGTGCCCAGCCATGTTCTAAGCCCTCCCATCCTCCCTGGGCTTCTGGCAGCTGGAGTGAAAAGAGAGGAGCAGAGCACTGGGACCCGTTTGACAAAAACCGGCTTCCCATGGGAAAGTCTTTCTCCACGTGCAGACATGCTCCCAGGTGCCTGGGGCAAGGGGAAGGAAATGCCATACACTGACCTGGAAGAGACCACAGGGCCCAGGCACAGTCTGAGCCCTTCCCTCATCCCGGCGGTTTTGCTAGCAGGAGTTCAACCCCAACGAACACAGCCCGGAGACCCCTGGGGCAAAAACGGCTTCCGACGGACAATAGGTGCTTGCTGTGGAAAACGTATCCCAAGTGAGGGTAGCCAGGTCAACAAAATGCCACACACCCAAGTGTAAGAAACAACATTGCCCAGGCATGGTCTAAGCCCCTCACCTCGTCCCTGTGCTTTGGGGAGCCCGAGGGACAGCCGAGGACCACGGCCCTGAGACCCCTTTGCAAAAAGCCGGCTTCCCACGGAAACAGTTTTCAAGAGGTGCAGACCCTCTCACAAGTGGTTGTGGCAAGGTAAAGCAAATGCCCTCCACTTCTCTGGAAGAAACCACAGTGCCCAGCGATGTTCTAAGACCTCCCATCCTCCCTGGGCTTCTGGCAGCAGGAGTGAAAAGAGAGGAGCAGAGCACTGGGACCCGTTTGACAAAAACCGGCTTCCCACGGGAAAGTCTTTCTCCACGTGCAGACATGCTCCCAGGTGCCTGTGGCAAGGGGAAGGAAATGCCATACACTGACCTGGAAGAGACCACAGGGCCCAGGCACAGTCTGAACCCTTCCCTCATCCCGGCGGTTTTGCTAGCAGGAGTTCAACCCCAACGAACACAGCCCGGAGACCCCTGGGGCAAAAACGGCTTCCAAGGAATTATAGGTGCTTGCTGTGGAAAACGTATCCCAAGCGGGGGTAGCCAAGTCAACAAAATGCCACACACCCAGGTGTAAGAAACAACATTGCCCAGCCATGGTCTAAGCCCCTCACCTCGTCCCTGTGCTTTGGGGAGCCGGACGGACAGCCGAGGCCCACGGCCCTGAGACCCCTTTGCAAAAAGCCGGCTTCCCACGGAAACAGTTTTCCTGAGGTGCAGACCCTCTCCCAAGTCGTTGTGGCAAGGTAAAGCAAATGCCCTCCACTTCTCTGGAAGAAACCACAGTGCCCAGCCATGTTCTAAGCCCTCCCATCCTCCCTGGACTTCTGGCAGCAGGAGTGAAAAGAGAGGAGCAGAGCACTGGGACCCGTTTGACAAAAACCGGCTTCCCATGGGAAAGTCTTTCTCCACGTGCAGACATGCTCCCAGGTGCCTGTGGCAAGGGGAAGGAAATGCCATACACTGACCTGAAAGAGACCACAGGGCCCAGGCACAGTCTAAACCCTTCCCTCATCCCGGCGGTTTTGCTAGCAGGAGTTCAACCCCAAGGAACACAGCCCGGAGACCCCTGAGGCAAAAACGGCTTCCAACGAACAATAGGTGCTTGCTGTGGAAAACGTATCCCAAGTGGGGGTAGCCAGGTCAACAAAATGCCACACACCCAGGTGTAAGAAACAACATTGCCCAGCCATGGTCTAAGCCCCTCACCTGGTCCCTGTGCTTTGGGGAGCCCGAGGGACAGCCGAGGCCCACGGCCCTGAGACCCCTTTGCAAAAAGCCGGCTTCCCACGGAAACAGTTTTCAAGAGGTGCAGACCCTCTCACAAGTGGTTGTGGCAAGGTAAAGCAAATGCCCTCCACTTCTCTGGAAGAAACCACAGTGCCCAGCCATGTTCTAAGCCCTCCCATCCTCCCTGGGCTTCTGGCAGCAGGAGTGAAAAGAGAGGAGCAGAGCACTGGGACCCGTTTGACAAAAACCGGCTTCCCACGGGAAAGTCTCCACGTGCAGACATTCTCCCAGGTGCCTGTGGCAAGGGGAAGGAAAGGCCATACACTGACTTGGAAGAGACCACAGGGCCCAGGCACAGTCTGAACCCTTCCCTCATCCCGGCGGTTTTGCTAGCAGGAGTTCAACCCCAACGAACACAGCCCGGAGACCCCTGAGGCAAAAACGGCTTCCGACGATCAAGAGGCGCTTGCTGTGGAAAACCTATCCCAAGTGGGGGTAGCCAGGTCAACAAAATGCCACACACCCACGTGTAAGAAACAACATTGCCCAGGCATGGTCTAAGCCCCTCACCTCGTTCCTGTGCTTTGGGGAGCCGGAGGGACAGCCGAGGCCCACGGCCCTGAGACCCCTTTGCAAAAAGCCGGCTTCCCACGGAAACAGGTTTCCTGAGATGCAGACCCTCTCACAAGTTTTTGTGGCAAGGTAAAGCAAATGCCCTCCACTTCTCTGGAAGAAACCACAGTGCCCAGCCATGATCTAAGCCCTCCCATCCTCCCTGGGCTTCTGGCAGCAGGAGTGAAAAGAGAGGAGCAGAGCACTGGGACCCGTTTGACAAAAACCGGCTTCCCACGGGAAAGTCTTTCTCCACATGCAGACATGCTCCCAGGTGCCTGTGGCAAGGGGAAGGAAATGCCATACACTGACCTGGAAGAGACCACAGGGCCCAGGCACAGTCTGAACCCTTCCCTCAACCCGGCGGTTTTGCTAGCAGGAGTTCAACCCCAACGAATACAGCCCGGAGAGCCCTGAGGCAAAAACGGCTTCAGAGGAACAATAGGTGCTTGCTGTGGAACACCTATCCCAAGTGGGGGTAGCCAGGTAAACAATGCCACACACCCAGGTGTAAGAAACAACATTGCCCAGCCATGGTCTAAGCCCCTCACCTCGTCCCTGTGCTTTGGGGAGCCGGACGGACAGCCGAGGCCCACGGCCCTGAGACCCCTTTGCAAAAAGCCGGCTTCCCACGGAAACAGTTTTCCTGAGGTGCAGACCCTCTCCCAAGTCGTTGTGGCAAGGTAAAGCAAATGCCCTCCACTTCTCTGGAAGAAACCACAGTGCCCAGCCATGTTCTAAGCCCTCCCATCCTCCCTGGGCTTCTGGCAGCAGGAGTGAAAAGAGAGGAGCAGAGCACTGGGACCCGTTTGACAAAAACCGGCTTCCCACGGGAAAGTCTTTCTCCACATGCAGACATGCTCCCAGGTGCCTGTGGCAAGGGGAAGGAAATGCCATACACTGACCTGGAAGAGACCATAGGGCCCAGGCACAGTCTAAACCCTTACCTCAACCCGGCGGTTTTGCTAGCAGGAGTTCAACCCCAACGAACACAGCCCGGAGACCCCTGGGGCAAAAACGGCTTCCGACGAACAATAGGTGCTTGCTGTGGAAAACCTATCCCAAGTGGGGGTAGCCAGCTCAACAAAATGCCACACACACAGGTGTAAGAAACAACATTGCCCAGGCATGGTCTAAGCCCCTCACCTCGTCCCTGTGCTTTGGGGAGCCGGAGGGACAGCCGAGGCCCACGGCCTTGAGACCCCTTTGCAAAAAGCCGGCTTCCCACGGAAACAGTTTTCCTGAGGTGCAGACCCTCTCACAAGTGGTTGTGGCAAGGTAAAGCAAATGCCCTCCACTTCTCTGGAAGAAACCACAGTGCCCAGCCATGTTCTAAGCCCTCCCATCCTCCCTGGGCTTCTGGCAGCAGGAGTAAAAAGAGAGGAGCAGAGCACTCGGACCCGTTTGACAAAAACCGGCTTCGCACGGGAAAGTCTTTCTCCACGTGCAGACATGCTCCCAGGTGCCTGTGGCAAGGGGAAGGAAATGCCATACACTGACCTGGAAGAGACCACAGGGCCCAGGCACAGTCTGAACCCTTCCCTCATCCCGGCGGTTTTGCTAGCAGGAGTTCAACCCCAACGAACACAGCCCAGAGACACCTGAGGCAAAAACGGCTTCCGACGAACAAGAGGTGCTTGCTGTGGAAAACCTATCCCAAGTGGGGGTAGCCAGGTCAACAAAATGCCACACACCCAGGTGTAAGAAACAATATTGCCCAGGCATGGTCTAAGCCCCTCACCTCGTCCCTGTGCTTTGGGGAGCCGGAGGGACAGCCGAGGCCCACGGCCCTGAGACCCCTTTGCAAAAAGCCGGCTTCCCACGGAAACAGGTTTCCTGAGATGCAGACCCTCTCACAAGTGGTTGTGGCAAGGTAAAGCAAATGCCCTCCACTTCTCTGGAAGAAACCACAGTGCCCAGCCATGTTCTAAGCCCTGCCATCCTCCCTGGGCTTCTGGCAGCAGGAGTGAAAAGAGAGGAGCAGAGCACTGGGACCCGTTTGACAAAAACCGGCTTCCCAAGGGAAAGTCTTTCTCCACGTGCAGACATGCTCCCAGGTGCCTGTGGCAAGGGGAAGGAAATGCCATACACTGACCTGGAAGAGACCACAGGGCCCAGGCACAGTCTGAACCCTTCCCTCATCCCGGCGGTTTTGCTAGCAGGAGTTCAACCCCAACGAACACAGCCCGGAGACCCCTGAGGCAAAAACGGCTTCCGACGAACAAGAGGGGCTTGCTGTGGAAAACCTATCCCAGTGGGGGTAGCCAGGTCAACAAAATGCCACACACCCAGGTGGAAGAAACAACATTGCCCAGGCATGGTCTAAGCCCCTCACCTCGTCCCTGTGCTTTGGGGAGCCGGAGGGACAGCCCAGGCCCACGGCCCTGAGACCCCTTTGCAAAAAGGCGGCTTCCCACGGAAACAGTTTTCCTGAGGTGCAGACCCTCTCACAAGTGGTTGTGCCAAGGTAAAGCAAATGCCCTCCACTTCTCTGGAAGAAACCACAGTACCCAGCCATCCTCCCTGGTCTTCTGGCAGCAGGAGTGAAAAGAGAGGAGCAGAGCACTGGGACCCGTTTGACAAACACTGGCTTCCCACGGGAAAGTCTTTCTCCACGTGCAGCCATGCTCCCAGGTGCCTGTCGCAAGGGGAAGGAAATGCCATACACTGACCTGGAAGAGACCACAGGGCCCAGGCACAGTCTGAACCCTTCCCTCATTCCGGCGGTTTTGGTAGCAGGAGTTCAACCCCAACGAACACAGCCCGGAGACCCCTGAGGCAAAAACGGCTTCCGACGAACAAGAGGTGCTTGCTGTGGAAAACCAATCCCAAGTGGGGGTAGCCAGGTCAACAAAATGCTACACACCCAGGTGTAAGAAACAACATTGCCGAGGCATCGTGTAAGCCCCTCACCTCGTCCCTGTGCTTTGGGGAGCCGGAGGGACATCCGAGGCCCACGGCCCTGAGACCCCTTTGCAAAAATCCGGCTTCCCACGGAAACAGTTTTCCTGAGGTGCAGACCCTCTCACAAGTGGTTGTGGCAAGGTAAAGCAAATGCCCTCCACTTCTCTGGAAGAAACCACAGTGCCCAGCCATGTTCTAAGCCCTGCCATCCTCCCTGGGCTTCTGGCAGCAGGAGTGAAAAGAGAGGAGCAGAGCACTGGGACCCGTTTGACAAAAACCGGCTTCCCACGGGAAAGTCTTTCTCCACGTGCAGACATGCTCCCAGGTGCCTGTGGCAAGGGGAAGGAAATGCCATACACTGACCTGGAAGAGACCACAGGGCCCAGGCACAGTCTGAACCCTTCCCTCATCCCGGCGGTTTTGCTAGCAGGAGTTCAACACCAACGAACACAGCCCGGAGACCCCTGAGGCAAAAACGGCTTCCGACGAACAAGAGGTGCTTGCTGTGGAAAACCTATCCCAAGTGGGGGTAGCAAGGTCAACAAAATGCCACACACCCAGGTGTAAGAAACAACATTGCCCAGGCATGGTCTAAGCCCCTCACCTCGTCCCTGTGCTTTGGGGAGCCGGAGGGACAGCCGAGGCACACGGCCCTGAGACCCCTTTGCAAAAAGCCGGCTTCCCACGGAAACACTTTTCCTGAGGTGCAGACCCTATCCCAAGTGGTTGTGGCAAGGTAAAGCAAATGCCCTCCACTTCTCTGGAAGAAACCACAATGCCCAGCCATGTTCTAAGCCCTCCCATCCTCCCTGGGCTTCTGGCAGCAAGAGTGAAAAGAGAGGAGCAGAGCACTGGGACCCGTTTGACAAAAACCGGCTTCCCACGGGAAAGTCTTTCTCCACGTGCAGACATGCTCCCAGGTGCCTGTGGCAAGAGGAAAGAAATGCCATACACTGACCTGGAAGAGACCACAGGGCCCAGGCACAGTCTGAACACTTCCCTTATCCCGGCGGTTTTGCTAGCAGGAGTTCAACGCCAACGAACACAGCCCGGAAACCCCTGAGGCAAAAACGGCTTCCGACGAACAAGAGGTGCTTGCTGTGGAAAACCAATCCCAAGTGGGGGTAGCCAGGTCAACAAAATGCTACACACCCAGGTGTAAGAAACAACATTGCCGAGGCATCGTCTAAGCAACTCACCTCGTCCCTGTGCTTTGGGGAGCCCGAGGGACAGCCGAGGCCCACGGCCCTGAGACCCCTTTGCAAAAAGCCGGCTTCCCACGGAAACAGTTTTCCTGAGGTGCAGACCCTCTCACAAGTGGTTGTGGCAAGGTAAAGCAAATGCCCTCCACTTCTCTGGAAGAAACCACAGTGCCCAGCCATGTTCTAAGCCCTGCCATCCTCCCTGGGCTTCTGGCAGCAGGAGTGAAAAGAGAGGAGCAGAGCACTGGGACCCGTTTGACAAAAACCGGCTTCCCACGGGAAAGTCTTTCTCCACGTGCAGACATGCTCCCAGGTGCCTGTGGCAAGGGGAAGGAAATGCCATACACTGACCTGGAAGAGACCACAGGGCCCAGGCACAGTCTGAACCCTTCCCTCATCCCGGCGGTTTTGCTAGCAGGAGTTCAACCCCAACGAACACAGCCCGGAGACCCCTGAGGCAAAAACGGCTTCCGACGAACAAGAGGGGCTTGCTGTGGAAAACCTATCCCAGTGGGGGTAGCCAGGTCAACAAAATGCCACACACCCAGGTGGAAGAAACAACATTACCCAGGCATGGTCTAAGCCCCTCACCTCGTCCCTGTGCTTTGGGGAGCCGGAGGGACAGCCCAGGCCCACGGCCCTGAGACCCCTTTGCAAAAAGGCGGCTTCCCACGGAAACAGTTTTCCTGAGGTGCAGACCCTCTCACAAGTGGTTGTGCCAAGGTAAAGCAAATGCCCTCCACTTCTCTGGAAGAAACCACAGTACCCAGCCATCCTCCCTGGTCTTCTGGCAGCAGGAGTGAAAAGAGAGGAGCAGAGCACTGGGACCCGTTTGACAAACACTGGCTTCCCACGGGAAAGTCTTTCTCCACGTGCAGCCATGCTCCCAGGTGCCTGTGGCAAGGGGAAGGAAATGCCATACACTGACCTGGAAGAGACCACAGGGCCCAGGCACAGTCTGAACCCTTCCCTCATTCCGGCGGTTTTGGTAGCAGGAGTTCAACCCCAACGAACACAGCCCGGAGACCCCTGAGGCAAAAACGGCTTCCGACGAACAAGAGGTGCTTGCTGTGGAAAACCAATCCCAAGTGGGGGTAGCCAGGTCAACAAAATGCTACACACCCAGGTGTAAGAAACAACATTGCCGAGGCATCGTGTAAGCCCCTCACCTCGTCCCTGTGCTTTGGGGAGCCGGAGGGACATCCGAGGCCCACGGCCCTGAGACCCCTTTGCAAAAAGCCGGCTTCCGACGGAAACAGTTTTCCTGAGGTGCAGACCCTCTCACAAGTGGTTGTGGCAAGGTAAAGCAAATGCCCTCCACTTCTCTGGAAGAAACCACAGTGCCCAGCCATGTTCTAAGCCCTGCCATCCTCCCTGGGCTTCTGGCAGCAGGAGTGAAAAGAGAGGAGCAGAGCACTGGGACCCGTTTGACAAAAACCGGCTTCCCACGGGAAAGTCTTTCTCCACGTGCAGACATGCTCCCAGGTGCCTATGGCAAGGGAAAGCAAATGCCATACACTGACCTGGAAGAGACCACAGGGCCCAGGCACAGTCTGAACCCTTCCCTCATCCCGGCGGTTTTGCTAGCAGGAGTTCAACCCCAACGTACACAGCCCGGAGACCCCTGAGGCAAAAACGGCTCCCGACGAACAAGAGGCGCTTGCTGTGGAAAACCTATCCCAAGTGGGGGTAGCCAGGTCAACAAAATGCCACACACCCAGGTGTAAGAAACAACATTGCCCAGGCATGGTCTAAGCCCCTCACCTCGTCCCTGTGCTTTGGGGAGCCGGAGGGACAGCCGAGGCCCACGACCCTGAGACCCCTTTCCAAAAAGCCGGCTTCCCACGGAAACAGTTTTCCTGAGGTGCAGACCATCTCACAAGTGGTTGTGGCAAGGTAAAGCAAATGCCCTCCACTTCTCTGGAAGAAACCACAGTGCCCAGCCATGTTCTAAGCCCTGCCATCCTCCCTGGGCTTCTGGCAGCAGGAGTGAAAAGAGAGGAGCAGAGCACTGGGACCCGTTTGACAAAAACCGGCTTCCCACGGGAAAGTCTTTCTCCACGTGCAGACATGCTCCCAGGTGCCTGTGGCAAGGGGAAGGAAATGCCATACACTGACCTGGAAGAGACCACAGGGCCCAGGCACAGTCTGAACCCTTCCCTCATCCCGGCGGTTTTGCTAGCAGGAGTTCAACCCCAACGAACACAGCCCGGAGACCCCTGGGGCAAACGGCTTCCAACGAACAATAGGTGCTTGCTGTGGAAAACGTATCCCAAGTGGGGGTAGCCAGGTCAACAAAGTGCCACACACCCAGGTGTAAGAAACAACATTGCCCAGGAACGGTCTAAGCCCCTCACCTCCTCCCTGTGCTTTGGGGAGCCGGAGGGACAGCCGAGGCCCACGGCCCTGAGACCCCTTTGCAAAAAGCCGGCTTCCCACGGAAACAGTTTTCCTGAGGTGCAGACCCTCTCACAAGTGGTTGTGCCAAGGTAAAGCAAATGCCCTCCACTTCTCTGGAAGGAACCACAGTGCCCAACCATGTTCTAAGCCCTCCCATCCTCCCTGGGCTTCTGGCAGCAGGAGTGAAAAGAGAGGAGCAGAGCACTGGGACCCGTTTGACAAAAACCGGCTTCCCACGGGAAAGTCTTTCTCCATGTGCAGACATGCTCCCAGGTCCTGTGGCAAGGGGAAGGAAATGCCATACACTGACCTGGAAGAGAACACAGGGCCCAGGCACAGTCTGAACCCTTCCCTCAACCCGGCGGTTTTGCTAGCAGGAGTTCAACCCCAACGAACACAGCCCGGAGACCCCTGAGGCAAAAACGGCTTCCTAGGAACAATAGGCGCTTGCTGTGGAAAGCCTATCCCAAGTGGGGGAAGCCAGGTCAACAAAATGCCACACACCCAGGTGTAAGAAACAACATTGCCCAGGCATGGTCTAAACCCCTCACCTCGTCCCTGTGCTTTGGGGAGCCGGAGGGACAGCCGAGGCCCACGGCCCTGAGACCCCTTTGCAAAAAGCTGGCTTCCCACGGAGAAAGTTTTCCTGAAGTGCAGACCCTCTCACAAGTGGTTGTGGCAAGGTAAAGCAAATGCCCTCCACTTCTCTGGAAGAAACCACAGTGCCCAGCCATGTTCTAAGCCCTCCCATCCTCCCTGGGCTTCTGGCAGCAGGAGTGAAAAGAGAGGAGCAGAGCACTGGGACCCGTTTGACAAAAACCGGCTTCCCACGGGAAAGTCTTTCTCCACGTGCAGACATGCTCCCAGTTGCCTGGGGCAAGGGGAAGGAAATGCCATACACTGACCTGGAAGAGAACACAGGGCCCAGGCACAGTATGAACCCTTCCCTCAACCCGGCGGTTTTGCTAGCAGGAGTTCAACACCAACGAACACAGCCCGGAGACCCCTGAGGCAAAAACGGCTTCCGACGAACAAGAGGTGCTTGCTGTGGAATACCTATCCCAAGTGGGGGTAGCCAGGTCAACAAAATGCCACACACCCAGGTGTAAGAAACAACATTGCCCAGGCATGGTCTAAGCCCCTCACCTCGTCCCTGTGCTTTGGGGAGCCGGAGGGACACCCGAAGCCCACGGCCCTGAGACCCCTTTGCAAAAAGCCGGCTTCCCACGGAGACAGTTTTCCTGAGGTGCAGACCCTCTCACAAGTGGTTGTGGCAAGGTAAAGCAAATGCCCTCCACTTCTATGGAAGAAACCACAGTGCCCAGCCATGTTCTAAGACCTCCCATCCTCCCTGGGCTTCTGGCAGCAGGAGTGAAAAGAGAGGAGCACAGCACTGGGACCCGTTTGACAAAAACCGGCTTCCCACGGGAAAGTCTTTCTCCACGGGCAGACATGCTCCCAGGTGCCTGGGGCAAGGGGATGGAAATGCCATACACTAACCTGGAAGAGACCACAGGGCCCAGGCAGAGTCTGAACCTTTCCCTCAACCCGGCGGTTTTGCTAGCAGGAGTTCAACCCCAAGGAACACAGCCCGGAGACCCCTGGGGCAAAAACGGCTTCCAACGAACAATAGGTGCTTGCTGTGGAAAACGTATCCCAAGTGGGGGTAGCCAGCTCAACAAAATGCCACACACCCAGGTGGAAGAAACAACATTGCCCAGCCATGGTCTAAGCCCCTCACCTCGTCCCTGTGCTTTGGGGAGCCGGAGGGACAGCCGAGTCCCACGGCCCTGAGACCCCTTTGCAAAAAGCCGGCTTCCCACGGAAACAGTTTTCCTGAGGTGCAGACCCTCTCACAAGTTTTTGTGGCAAGGTAAAGCAAATGCCCTCCACTTCTCTGGAAGAAACCACAGTGCCCAGCCATGTTCTAAGCCCTCCCATCCTCCCTGGGCTTCTGGCAGCAGGAGTGAAAAGAGAGGAGCAGAGCACTGGGACCCGTTTGACAAAAACCGGCTTCCCACGGGAAAGTCTTTCTCCACGTGCAGACATGCTCCCAGGTGCCTGTGGCAAGGGGAAGGAAATGCCATACACTGACCTGAAAGAGACCACAGGGCCCAGGCACAGTCTGAAACCTTCCCTCATCCCGGCGGTTTTGCTAGCAGGAGTTCAACCCCAACGAACACAGCCCGGAGACCCCTGAGGCAAAAACGGCTTCCGACGAACAAGAGGTTCTTGCTGTGGAAAACCTATCCCAAGTGGGGGTAGCCAGGTCAACAAAATGCCACACACCCAGGTGTAAGAAACAACATTGCCCAGGCATGGTCTAAGCCCCTCACCTCGTCCCTGTGCTTTGGGTAGCCGGAGGGACAGCCGAGGCCCACGGCCCTGAGACCCCTTTGCAAAAAGCCGGCTTCCCACGGAAACAGTTTTCCTGAGGTGCAGACACTCTCCCAAGTGGTTGTGGCAAGGTAAAGCAAATGCCCTCCACTTCTCTGGAAGAAACCACAGTGCCCAGCCATGTTCTAAGCCCTGCCATCCTCCCTGGGCTTCTGGCAGCAGGAGTGAAAAGAGAGGAGCAGAGCACTGGGACCAGTTTGACAAAAACCGGCTTCCCACGGGAAAGTCTTTCTCCACGTGCAGACATGCTCCCAGGTGCCTATGGCAAGGGGAAGGAAATGCCATACACTGACCTGGAAGAGACCACAGGGCCCAGGCACAGTCTGAGCCCTTCCCTCATCCCGGCGGTTTTACTAGCAGGAGTTCAACCCCAACGAACACAGCCCGGAGACCCCTGAGGCAAAAACGGCTTCCAACGAACAATAGGAGCTTGCTGTGGAAAACGTATCCCAAGTGAGGGTAGCCAGGTCAACAAAATGCCACACACCCAGGTGTAAGAAACAACATTGCCCAGCCATGGTCTAAGCCCCTCACCTCGTCCCTGTGCTTTGGGGAGCCCGAGGGACAGCCGAGGCCCACGGCCCTGAGACCCCTTTGCAAAAAGCCGGCTTCCCACGAAAACAGTTTTCCTGAGGTGCAGACCCTCTCACAAGTGGTTGTGGCAAGGTAAAGCAAATGCCCTCCACTTCTCTGGAAGAAACCACAGTGCCCAGCCATGTTCTAAGCCCTCCCATCCTCCCTGGGCTTCTGGCAGCAGGAGTGAAAAGAGAGGAGCAGAGCACTGGGACCCGTTTGACAAAACCCTGCTTCCCACGGGAAAGTCTTTCTCCACGTGCAGACATGCTCCCAGGTGCCTGTGGCAAGGGGAAGGAAATGCCATACACTGACCTGGAGGAGACCACAGGGCCCAGGCACAGTCTGAACACTTCCCTCATCCCGGCGGTTTTGCTAGCAGGAGTTCAACCCCAACGAACACAGCCCAGAGACCCCTGAGGCAAAAACGGCTTCTGACGAACAAGAGGCGCTTGCTGTGGAAAACCTATCCCAAGTGGGGGTAGCCAGGTCAACAAAATGCCACACACCCAGGTGTAAGAAACAACATTGCCCAGCCATGGTCTAAGCCCCTCACCTCGTCCCTGTGCTTTGGGGAGCCGGAGGGACAGCCGAGGCCCACGGCCCTGAGACCCCTTTGCAAAAAGCCGGCTTCCCACGGAAACAGTTTTCCTGAGGTGCAGACCCTCTCACAAGTGGTTGTGGCAAGGTAAAGCAAATCCCCTCCACTTCTCTGGAAGAAACCACAGTGCCCAGCCATGTTCTAAGCCCTCCCATCCTCCCTGGGCTTCTGGCAGCAGGAGTGAAAAGAGAGGAGCAGAGCACGGTGACCCATTTGACAAAAACCGACTTCCCACAGGAAAGTCTTTCTCCACGTGCAGACATGCTCCCAGGTGCCTGTGGCAAGGGGAAGGAAATGCCATACACTGACCTGGAAGAGACCACAGGGCCCAGGCACAGTCTGAACCCTTCCCTCAACCCGGCGGTTTTGCTAGCAGGAGTTCAACCCCAACGAACACAGCCCGGAGAACCCTGAGGCAAAAACGGCTTCCGAGGAACAATAGGTGCTTGCTGTGGAACACCTATCCCAAGTGGGGGTAGCCAGGTAAACAATGCCACACACCCAGGTGTAAGAAACAACATTGCCCAGCCATGGTCTAAGCCCCTCACCTCGTCCCTGTGTTTTGGGGAGCCGGAGGGACAGCCGAGGCCCACGGCCCTGAGACCCCTTTTCAAAAAGCCGGCTTCCCACGGAAACAGTTTTCCTGAGGTGCAGACCCTCTCCCAAGTGGTTGTGGCAAGGTAAAGCAAATGCCCTCCACTTCTCTGAAAGAAACCACAGTGCCCAGCCATGTTCTAAGCCCTCCCATCCTCCCTGGGCTTCTGGCAGCAGGAGTGAAAAGAGAGGAGCAGAGCACTGGGACCCGTTTGACAAAAACCGGCTTCCCACGGGAAAGTCTTTCTCCACGTGCAGACATGCTCCCAGGTGCCTATGGCAAGCGAAAGCAAATGCCATACACTGACCTGGAAGAGACCACAGGGCCCAGGCACAGTCTGAACCCTTCCCTCATCCCGGCGGTTTTGCTAGCAGGAGTTCAACCCCAATGAACACAGCCCGGAGACCCCTGAGGCAAAAACGGCTCCCGACGAACAAGAGGCGCTTGCTGTGGAAAACCTATCCCAAGTGGGGGTAGCCAGGTCAACAAAATGCCACACACCCAGGTGTAAGAAACAACATTGCCCAGGCATGGTCTAAGCCCCTCACCTCGTCCCTGTGCTTTGGGGAGCCGGAGGGACAGCCGAGGCCCACGGCCCTGAGACCCCTTTGCAAAAAGCCGGCTTCCCACGGAAACAGGTTTCCTGAGATGCAGACCCTCTCACAAGTTTTTGTGGCAAGGTAAAGCAAATGCCCTCCACTTCTCTGGAAGAAACCACAGTGCCCAGCCATGATCTAAGCCCTCCCATCCTCCCTGGGCTTCTGGCAGCAGGAGTGAAAAGAGAGGAGCAGAGCACTGGGACTCGTTTGACAAAAACCGGCTTCCCACGGGAAAGTCTTTCTCCACATGCAGACATGCTCCCAGGTGCCTGTGGCAAGGGGAAGGAAATGCCATACACTGACCTGGAAGAGACCACAGGGCCCAGGCACAGTCTGAACCCTTCCCTCATCCCGGCGGTTTTGCTAGCAGGAGTTCAACCCCAACGAACACAGCCCGGAGACCCCTGAGGCAAAAACGGCTTCCGACGAACAAGAGGTTCTTGCTGTGGAAAACCTATCCCAAGTGGGGGTAGCCAGGTCAACAAAATGCCACACACCCAGGTGTAAGAAACAACATTTCCCAGGCATAGTCTAAGCCTATCACCTCGTCCCTGTGCTTTGGGGAGCCGGAGGGACACCCGACGCCCACGGCCCTGAGACCCCTTTGCAAAAAGCCGGCTTCCCACGGAAACAGTTTTCCTGAGGTGCAGACACTCTCCCAAGTGGTTGTGGCAAGGTAAAGCAAATGCCCTCCACTTCTCTGGAAGAAACCACAGTGCCCAGCCATGTTCTAAGCCCTCCCATCCTCCCTGGGCTTCTGGCAGCTGGAGTGAAAAGAGAGGAGCAGAGCACTGGGACCCGTTTGACAAAAACCGGCTTCCCACAGGAAAGTCTTTCTCCACGTGCAGACATGCTCCCAGGTGCCTGTGGCAAGGGGAAGGAAATGCCATACACTGACCTGGAAGAGACCACAGGGCCCAGGCACAGTCTGAACCCTTCCCTCAACCCGGCGGTTTTGCTAGCAGGAGTTCAACCCCAACGAATACAGCCCGGAGAGCCCTGAGGCAAAAACGGCTTCCGAGGAACAATAGGTGCTTGCTGTGGAACACCTATCCCAAGTGGGGGTAGCCAGGTAAACAATGCCACACACCCAGGTGTAAGAAACAACATTGCCCAGCCATGGTCTAAGCCCCTCACCTCGTCCCTGTGCTTTGGGGAGCCGGACGGACAGCCGAGGCCCACGGCCCTGAGACCCCTTTGCAAAAAGCCGGCTTCCCACGGAAACAGTTTTCCTGAGGTGCAGACCCTCTCCCAAGTCGTTGTGGCAAGGTAAAGCAAATGCCCTCCACTTCTCTGGAAGAAACCACAGTGCCCAGCCATGTTCTAAGCCCTCCCATCCTCCCTGGGCTTCTGGCAGCAGGAGTGAAAAGAGAGGAGCAGAGCACTGGGACCCGTTTGACAAAAACCGGCTTCCCACGGGAAAGTCTTTCTCCACGTGCAGACATGCTCCCAGGTGCCTGTGGCAAGGGGAAGGAAATGCCATACACTGACCTGGAAGAGACCATAGGGCCCAGGCACAGTCTAAACCCTTACCTCAACCCGGCGGTTTTGCTAGCAGGAGTTCAACCCCAACGAACACAGCCCGGAGACCCCTGGGGCAAAAACGGCTTCCGACGAACAATAGGTGCTTGCTGTGGAAAACCTATCCCAAGTGGGGGTAGCCAGCTCAACAAAATGCCACACACACAGGTGTAAGAAACAACATTGCCCAGGCATGGTCTAAGCCCCTCACCTCGTCCCTGTGCTTTGGGGAGCCGGAGGGACAGCCGAGGCCCACGGCCTTGAGACCCCTTTGCAAAAAGCCGGCTTCCCACGGAAACAGTTTTCCTGAGGTGCAGACCCTCTCACAAGTGGTTGTGGCAAGGTAAAGCAAATGCCCTCCACTTCTCTGGAAGAAACCACAGTGCCCAGCCATGTTCTAAGCCCTCCCATCCTCCCTGGGCTTCTGGCAGCAGGAGTAAAAAGAGAGGAGCAGAGCACTCGGACCCGTTTGACAAAAACCGGCTTCGCACGGGAAAGTCTTTCTCCACGTGCAGACATGCTCCCAGGTGCCTGTGGCAAGGGGAAGGAAATGCCATACACTGACCTGGAAGAGACCACAGGGCCCAGGCACAGTCTGAACACTTCCCTCATCCCGGCGGTTTTGCTAGCAGGAGTTCAACCCCAACGAACACAGCCCAGAGACCCCTGAGGCAAAAACGGCTTCCGACGAACAAGAGGTGCTTGCTGTGGAAAACCTATCCCAAGTGGGGGTAGCCAGGTCAACAAAATGCCACACACCCAGGTGTAAGAAACAATATTGCCCAGGCATGGTCTAAGCCCCTCACCTCGTCCCTGTGCTTTGGGGAGCCGGAGGGACAGCCGAGGCCCACGGCCCTGAGACCCCTTTGCAAAAAGCCGGCTTCCCACGGAAACAGTTTTCCTGAAGTGCAGACCCTCTCACAAGTGGTTGTGGCAAGGTAAAGCAAATGCCCTCCACTTCTCTGGAAGAAACCACAGTGCCCAGCCATGTTCTAAGCCCTGCCATCCTCCCTGGGCTTCTGGCAGCAGGAGTGAAAAGAGAGGAGCAGAGCACTGGGACCCGTTTGACAAAAACCGGCTTCCCAAGGGAAAGTCTTTCTCCACGTGCAGACATGCTCCCAGGTGCCTGTGGCAAGGGGAAGGAAATGCCATACACTGACCTGGAAGAGACCACAGGGCCCAGGCACAGTCTGAACCCTTCCCTCATCCCGGCGGTTTTGCTAGCAGGAGTTCAACCCCAACGAACACAGCCCAGAGACCCCTGAGGCAAAAACGGCTTCCGACGAACAAGAGGTGCTTGCTGTGGAAAACCTATCCCAAGTGGGGGTAGCAAGGTCAACAAAATGCCACACACCCAGGTGTAAGAAACAACATTGCCCAGGCATGGTCTAAGCCCCTCACCTCGTCCCTGTGCTTTGGGGAGCCGGAGGGACAGCCGAGGCACACGGCCCTGAGACCCCTTTGCAAAAAGCCGGCTTCCCACGGAAACAGTTTTCCTGAGGTGCAGACCCTATCCCAAGTGGTTGTGGCAAGGTAAAGCAAATGCCCTCCACTTCTCTGGAAGAAACCACAATGCCCAGCCATGTTCTAAGCCCTCCCATCCTCCCTGGGCTTCTGGCAGCAAGAGTGAAAAGAGAGGAGCAGAGCACTGGGACCCGTTTGACAAAAACCGGCTTCCCACGGGAAAGTCTTTCTCCACGTGCAGACATGCTCCCAGGTGCCTGTGGCAAGAGGAAAGAAATGCCATACACTGACCTGGAAGAGACCACAGGGCCCAGGCACAGTCTGAACACTTCCCTTATCCCGGCGGTTTTGCTAGCAGTAGTTCAACGCCAACGAACACAGCCCGGAAACCCCTGAGGCAAAAACGGATTCCGACGAACAAGAGGTGCTTGCTGTGGAAAACCAATCCCAAGTGGGGGTAGCCAGGTCAACAAAATGCTACACACCCAGGTGTAAGAAACAACATTGCCGAGGCATCGTCTAAGCAACTCACCTCGTCCCTGTGCTTTGGGGAGCCCGAGGGACAGCCGAGGCCCACGGCCCTGAGACCCCTTTGCAAAAAGCCGGCTTCCCACGGAAACAGTTTTCCTGAGGTGCAGACCCTCTCACAAGTGGTTGTGGCAAGGTAAAGCAAATGCCCTCCACTTCTCTGGAAGAAACCACAGTGCCCAGCCATGTTCTAAGCCCTGCCATCCTCCCTGGGCTTCTGGCAGCAGGAGTGAAAAGAGAGGAGCAGAGCACTGGGACCCGTTTGACAAAAACCGGCTTCCCACGGGAAAGTCTTTCTCCACGTGCAGACATGCTCCCAGGTGCCTGTGGCAAGGGGAAGGAAATGCCATACACTGACCTGGAAGAGACCACAGGGCCCAGGCACAGTCTGAACCCTTCCCTCATCCCGGCGGTTTTGCTAGCAGGAGTTCAACCCCAACGAACACAGCCCGGAGACCCCTGAGGCAAAAACGGCTTCCGACGAACAAGAGGGGCTTGCTGTGGAAAACCTATCCCAGTGGGGGTAGCCAGGTCAACAAAATGCCACACACCCAGGTGGAAGAAACAACATTGCCCAGGCATGGTCTAAGCCCCTCACCTCGTCCCTGTGCTTTGGGGAGCCGGAGGGACAGCCCAGGCCCACGGCCCTGAGACCCCTTTGCAAAAAGGCGGCTTCCCACGGAAACAGTTTTCCTGAGGTGCAGACCCTCTCACAAGTGGTTGTGCCAAGGTAAAGCAAATGCCCTCCACTTCTCTGGAAGAAACCACAGTACCCAGCCATCCTCCCTGGTCTTCTGGCAGCAGGAGTGAAAAGAGAGGAGCAGAGCACTGGGACCCGTTTGACAAACACTGGCTTCCCACGGGAAAGTCTTTCTCCACGTGCAGCCATGCTCCCAGGTGCCTGTCGCAAGGGGAAGGAAATGCCATACACTGACCTGGAAGAGACCACAGGGCCCAGGCACAGTCTGAACCCTTCCCTCATTCCGGCGGTTTTGGTAGCAGGAGTTCAACCCCAACGAACACAGCCCGGAGACCCCTGAGGCAAAAACGGCTTCCGACGAACAAGAGGTGCTTGCTGTGGAAAACCAATCCCAAGTGGGGGTAGCCAGGTCAACAAAATGCCACACACACAGGTGTAAGAAACAACATTGCCCAGGCATGGTCTAAGCCCCTCACCTCGTCCCTGTGCTTTGGGGAGCCGGAGGGACATCCGAGGCCCACGGCCCTGAGACCCCTTTGCAAAAATCCGGCTTCCCACGGAAACAGTTTTCCTGAGGTGCAGACCCTCTCACAAGTGGTTGTGGCAAGGTAAAGCAAATGCCCTCCACTTCTCTGGAAGAAACCACAGTGCCCAGCCATGTTCTAAGCCCTGCCATCCTCCCTGGGCTTCTGGCAGCAGGAGTGAAAAGAGAGGAGCAGAGCACTGGGACCCGTTTGACAAAAACCGGCTTCCCACGGGAAAGTCTTTCTCCACGTGCAGACATGCTCCCAGGTGCCTGTGGCAAGGGGAAGGAAATGCCATACACTGACCTGGAAGAGACCACAGGGCCCAGGCACAGTCTGAACCCTTCCCTCATCCCGGCGGTTTTGCTAGCAGGAGTTCAACCCCAACGAACACAGCCCAGAGACCCCTGAGGCAAAAACGGCTTCCGACGAACAAGAGGTGCTTGCTGTGGAAAACCTATCCCAAGTGGGGGTAGCAAGGTCAACAAAATGCCACACACCCAGGTGGAAGAAACAACATTGCCCAGCCATGGTCTAAGCCCCTCACCTCGTCCCTGTGCTTTGGGGAGCCGGAGGGACAGCCGAGGCACACGGCCCTGAGACCCCTTTGCAAAAAGCCGGCTTCCCACGGAAACACTTATCCTGAGGTGCAGACCCTATCCCAAGTGGTTGTGGCAAGGTAAAGCAAATGCCCTCCACTTCTCTGGAAGAAACCACAATGCCCAGCCATGTTCTAAGCCCTCCCATCCTCCCTGGGCTTCTGGCAGCAAGAGTGAAAAGAGAGGAGCAGAGCACTGGGACCCGTTTGACAAAACCCGGCTTCCCACGGGAAAGTCTTTCTCCACGTGCAGACATGCTCCCAGGTGCCTGTGGCAAGAGGAAAGAAATGCCATACACTGACCTGGAAGAGACCACAGGGCCCAGGCACAGTCTGAACACTTCCCTTATCCCGGCGGTTTTGCTAGCAGGAGTTCAACGCCAACGAACACAGCCCGGAAACCCCTGAGGCAAAAACGGCTTCCAACGAACAAGAGGTGCTTGCTGTGGAAAACCAATCCCAGGTGGGGGTAGCCAGGTCAACAAAATGCTACACACCCAGGTGTAAGAAACAACATTGCCGAGGCATCGTCTAAGCAACTCACCTCGTCCCTGTGCTTTGGGGAGCCCGAGGGACAGCCGAGGCCCACGGCCCTGAGACCCCTTTGCAAAAAGCCGGCTTTCCACGGAAACAGTTTTCCTGAGGTGCAGACCCTCTCACAAGTGGTTGTGGCAAGGTAAAGCAAATGCCCTCCACTTCTCTGGAAGAAACCACAGTGCCCAGCCATGTTCTAAGCCCTGCCATCCTCCCTGGGCTTCTGGCAGCAGGAGTGAAAAGAGAGGAGCAGAGCACTGGGACCCGTTTGACAAAAACCGGCTTCCCACGGGAAAGTCTTTCTCCACGTGCAGACATGCTCCCAGGTGCCTGTGGCAAGGGGAAGGAAATGCCATACACTGACCTGAAAGAGACCACAGGGCCCAGGCACAGTCTGAACCCTTCCCTCATCCCGGCGGTTTTGCTAGCAGGAGTTCAACCCCAACGAACACAGCCCGGAGACCCCTGAGGCAAAAACGGCTTCCGACGAACAAGAGGGGCTTGCTGTGGAAAACCTATCCCAGTGGGGGTAGCCAGGTCAACAAAATGCCACACACCCAGGTGGAAGAAACAACATTGCCCAGGCATGGTCTAAGCCCCTCACCTCGTCCCTGTGCTTTGGGGAGCCGGAGGGACAGCCCAGGCCCACGGCCCTGAGACCCCTTTGCAAAAAGGCGGCTTCCCACGGAAACAGTTTTCCTGAGGTGCAGACCCTCTCACAAGTGGTTGTGCCAAGGTAAAGCAAATGCCCTCCACTTCTCTGGAAGAAACCACAGTACCCAGCCATCCTCCCTGGTCTTCTGGCAGCAGGAGTGAAAAGAGAGGAGCAGAGCACTGGGACCCGTTTGACAAACACTGGCTTCCCACGGGAAAGTCTTTCTCCACGTGCAGCCATGCTCCCAGGTGCCTGTGGCAAGGGGAAGGAAATGCCATACACTGACCTGGAAGAGACCACAGGGCCCAGGCACAGTCTGAACCCTTCCCTCATTCCGGCGGTTTTGGTAGCAGGAGTTCAACCCCAACGAACACAGCCCGGAGAACCCTGAGGCAAAAACGGCTTCCGACGAACAAGAGGTGCTTGCTGTGGAAAACCAATCCCAAGTGGGGGTAGCCAGGTCAACAAAATACTACACACCCAGGTGTAAGAATCAACATTGCCGAGGCATCGTGTAAGCCCCTCACCTCGTCCCTGTGCTTTGGGGAGCCGGAGGGACATCCGAGGCCCACGGCCCTGAGACCCCTTTGCAAAAATCCGGCTTCCCACGGAAACAGTTTTCCTGAGGTGCAGACCCTCTCACAAGTGGTTGTGGCAAGGTAAAGCAAATGCCCTCCACTTCTCTGGAAGAAACCACAGTGCCCAGCCATGTTCTAAGCCCTGCCATCCTCCCTGGGCTTCTGGCAGCAGGAGTGAAAAGAGAGGAGCAGAGCACTGGGACCCGTTTGACAAAAACCGGCTTCCCACGGGAAAGTCTTTCTCCACGTGCAGACATGCTCCCAGGTGCCTATGGCAAGGGAAAGCAAATGCCATACACTGACCTGGAAGAGACCACAGGGCCCAGGCACAGTCTGAACCCTTCCCTCATCCCGGCGGTTTTGCTAGCAGGAGTTCAACCCCAACGTACACAGCCCGGAGACCCCTGAGGCAAAAACGGCTCCCGACGAACAAGAGGCGCTTGCTGTGGAAAACCTATCCCAAGTGGGGGTAGCCAGGTCAACAAAATGCCACACACCCAGGTGTAAGAAACAACATTGCCCAGGCATGGTCTAAGCCCCTCACCTCGTCCCTGTGCTTTGGGGAGCCGGAGGGACAGCCGAGGCCCACGACCCTGAGACCCCTTTCCAAAAAGCCGGCTTCCCACGGAAACAGTTTTCCTGAGGTTCAGACCATCTCACAAGTGGTTGTGGCAAGGTAAAGCAAATGCCCTCCACTTCTCTGGAAGAAACCACAGTGCCCAGCCATGTTCTAAGCCCTGCCATCCTCCCTGGGCTTCTGGCAGCAGGAGTGAAAAGAGAGGAGCAGAGCACTGGGACCCGTTTGACAAAAACCGGCTTCCCACGGGAAAGTCTTTCTCCACGTGCAGACATGCTCCCAGGTGCCTGTG
Source organism: Ursus arctos (assembly GCF_023065955.2). Lineage (NCBI taxonomy): Eukaryota > Metazoa > Chordata > Mammalia > Carnivora > Ursidae > Ursus > Ursus arctos. Next base: position 1,763,816 of record NW_026623067.1, on the reverse strand, counting down.
GCAAGGGGAAGGAAATGCCATACACTGACCTGGAAGAGACCACAGGGCCCAGGCACAGTCTGAACCCTTCCCTCATCCCGGCGGTTTTGCTAGCAGGAGTTCAACCCCAACGAACACAGCCCGGAGACCCCTGGGGCAAACGGCTTCCAACGAACAATAGGTGCTTGCTGTGGAAAACGTATCCCAAGTGGGGGTAGCCAGGTCAACAAAGTGCCACACACCCAGGTGTAAGAAACAACATTGCCCAGGAACGGTCTAAGCCCCTCACCTCCTCCCTGTGCTTTGGGGAGCCGGAGGGACAGCCGAGGCCCACGGCCCTGAGACCCCTTTGCAAAAAGCCGGCTTCCCACGGAAACAGTTTTCCTGAGGTGCAGACCCTCTCACAAGTGGTTGTGCCAAGGTAAAGCAAATGCCCTCCACTTCTCTGGAAGGAACCACAGTGCCCAACCATGTTCTAAGCCCTCCCATCCTCCCTGGGCTTCTGGCAGCAGGAGTGAAAAGAGAGGAGCAGAGCACTGGGACCCGTTTGACAAAAACCGGCTTCCCACGGGAAAGTCTTTCTCCACGTGCAGACATGCTCCCAGGTCCTGTGGCAAGGGGAAGGAAATGCCATACACTGACCTGGAAGAGAACACAGGGCCCAGGCACAGTCTGAACCCTTCCCTCAACCCGGCGGTTTTGCTAGCAGGAGTTCAACCCCAGCGAACACAGCCCGGAGACCCCTGAGGCAAAAACGGCTTCCTAGGAACAATAGGCGCTTGCTGTGGAAAGCCTATCCCAAGTGGGGGAAGCCAGGTCAACAAAATGCCACACACCCAGGTGTAAGAAACAACATTGCCCAGGCATGGTCTAAGCCCCTCACCTCGTCCCTGTGCTTTGGGGAGCCGGAGGGACAGCCGAGGCCCACGGCCCTGAGACCCCTTTGCAAAAAGCTGGCTTCCCACGGAGAAAGTTTTCCTGAAGTGCAGACCCTCTCACAAGTGGTTGTGGCAAGGTAAAGCAAATGCCCTCCACTTCTCTGGAAGAAACCACAGTGCCCAGCCATGTTCTAAGCCCTCCCATCCTCCCTGGGCTTCTGGCAGCAGGAGTGAAAAGAGAGGAGCAGAGCACTGGGACCCGTTTGACAAAAACCGGCTTCCCACGGGAAAGTCTTTCTCCACGTGCAGACATGCTCCCAGTTGCCTGGGGCAAGGGGAAGGAAATGCCATACACTGACCTGGAAGAGAACACAGGGCCCAGGCACAGTATGAACCCTTCCCTCAACCCGGCGGTTTTGCTAGCAGGAGTTCAACACCAACGAACACAGCCCGGAGACCCCTGAGGCAAAAACGGCTTCCGACGAACAAGAGGTGCTTGCTGTGGAATACCTATCCCAAGTGGGGGTAGCCAGGTCAACAAAATGCCACACACCCAGGTGTAAGAAACAACATTGCCCAGGCATGGTCTAAGCCCCTCACCTCGTCCCTGTGCTTTGGGGAGCCGGAGGGACACCCGAAGCCCACGGCCCTGAGACCCCTTTGCAAAAAGCCGGCTTCCCACGGAGACAGTTTTCCTGAGGTGCAGACCCTCTCACAAGTGGTTGTGGCAAGGTAAAGCAAATGCCCTCCACTTCTATGGAAGAAACCACAGTGCCCAGCCATGTTCTAAGACCTCCCATCCTCCCTGGGCTTCTGGCAGCAGGAGTGAAAAGAGAGGAGCAGAGCACTGGGACCCGTTTGACAAAAACCGGCTTCCCACGGGAAAGTCTTTCTCCACGGGCAGACATGCTCCCAGGTGCCTGGGGCAAGGGGATGGAAATGCCATACACTAACCTGGAAGAGACCACAGGGCCCAGGCAGAGTCTGAACCTTTCCCTCAACCCGGCGGTTTTGCTAGCAGGAGTTCAACCCCAAGGAACACAGCCCGGAGACCCCTGGGGCAAAAACGGCTTCCAACGAACAATAGGTGCTTGCTGTGGAAAACGTATCCCAAGTGGGGGTAGCCAGCTCAACAAAATGCCACACACCCAGGTGGAAGAAACAACATTGCCCAGCCATGGTCTAAGCCCCTCACCTCGTCCCTGTGCTTTGGGGAGCCGGAGGGACAGCCGAGTCCCACGGCCCTGAGACCCCTTTGCAAAAAGCCGGCTTCCCACGGAAACAGTTTTCCTGAGGTGCAGACCCTCTCACAAGTTTTTGTGGCAAGGTAAAGCAAATGCCCTCCACTTCTCTGGAAGAAACCACAGTGCCCAGCCATGTTCTAAGCCCTCCCATCCTCCCTGGGCTTCTGGCAGCAGGAGTGAAAAGAGAGGAGCAGAGCACTGGGACCCGTTTGACAAAAACCGGCTTCCCACGGGAAAGTCTTTCTCCACGTGCAGACATGCTCCCAGGTGCCTGTGGCAAGGGGAAGGAAATGCCATACACTGACCTGGAAGAGACCACAGGGCCCAGGCACAGTCTGAGCCCTTCCCTCATCCCGGCGGTTTTGCTAGCAGGAGTTCAACCCCAACGAACACAGCCCGGAGACCCCTGAGGCAAAAACGGCTTCCAACGAACAATAGGAGCTTGCTGTGGAAAACGTATCCCAAGTGAGGGTAGCCAGGTCAACAAAATGCCACACACCCAGGTGTAAGAAACAACATTGCCCAGCCATGGTCTAAGCCCCTCACCTCGTCCCTGTGCTTTGGGGAGCCCGAGGGACAGCCGAGGCCCACGGCCCTGAGACCCCTTTGCAAAAAGCCGGCTTCCCACGGAAACAGTTTTCCTGAGGTGCAGACCCTCTCACAAGTGGTTGTGGCAAGGTAAAGCAAATGCCCTCCACTTCTCTGGAAGAAACCACAGTGCCCAGCCATGTTCTAAGCCCTCCCATCCTCCCTGGGCTTCTGGCAGCAGGAGTGAAAAGAGAGGAGCAGAGCACTGGGACCCGTTTGACAAAACCCTGCTTCCCACGGGAAAGTCTTTCTCCACGTGCAGACATGCTCCCAGGTGCCTGTGGCAAGGGGAAGGAAATGCCATACACTGACCTGGAGGAGACCACAGGGCCTAGGCACAGTCTGAACACTTCCCTCATCCCGGCGGTTTTGCTAGCAGGAGTTCAACCCCAACGAACACAGCCCGGAGACCCCTGGGGCAAAAACGGCTTCCGACGAACAAGAGGCGCTTGCTGTGGAAAACCTATCCCAAGTGGGGGTAGCCAGGTCAACAAAATGCCACACACCCAGGTGTAAGAAACAACATTGCCCAGCCATGGTCTAAGCCCCTCACCTCGTCCCTGTGCTTTGGGGAGCCGGAGGGACAGCCGAGGCCCACGGCCCTGAGACCCCTTTGCAAAAAGCCCGCTTCCCACGGAAACAGTTTTCCTGAGGTGCAGACCCTCTCACAAGTGGTTGTGGCAAGGTAAAGCAAATGCCCTCCACTTCTCTGGAAGAAACCACAGTGCCCAGCCATGTTCTAAGCCCTCCCATCCTCCCTGGGCTTCTGGCAGCAGGAGTGAAAAGAGAGGAGCAGAGCACTGGGACCCATTTGACAAAAACCGACTTCCCACAGGAAAGTCTTTCTCCACGTGCAGACATGCTCCCAGGTGCCTGTGGCAAGGGGAAGGAAATGCCATACACTGACCTGGAAGAGACCACAGGGCCCAGGCACAGTCTGAACCCTTCCCTCAACCCGGCGGTTTTGCTAGCAGGAGTTCAACCCCAACGAACACAGCCCGGAGAACCCTGAGGCAAAAACGGCTTCCGAGGAACAATAGGTGCTTGCTGTGGAACACCTATCCCAAGTGGGGGTAGCCAGGTAAACAATGCCACACACCCAGGTGTAAGAAACAACATTGCCCAGCCATGGTCGAAGCCCCTCACCTCGTCCCTGTGTTTTGGGGAGCCGGAGGGACAGCCGAGGCCCACGGCCCTGAGACCCCTTTTCAAAAAGCCGGCTTCCCACGGAAACAGTTTTCCTGAGGTGCAGACCCTCTCCCAAGTGGTTGTGGCAAGGTAAAGCAAATGCCCTCCACTTCTCTGGAAGAAACCACAGTGCCCAGCCATGTTCTAAGCCCTCCCATCCTCCCTGGGCTTCTGGCAGCAGGAGTGAAAAGAGAGGAGCAGAGCACTGGGACCCGTTTGACAAAAACCGGCTTCCCACGGGAAAGTCTTTCTCCACGTGCAGACATGCTCCCAGGTGCCTATGGCAAGCGAAAGCAAATGCCATACACTGACCTGGAAGAGACCACAGGGCCCAGGCACAGTCTGAACCCTTCCCTCATCCCGGCGGTTTTGCTAGCAGGAGTTCAACCCCAATGAACACAGCCCGGAGACCCCTGAGGCAAAAACGGCTCCCGACGAACAAGAGGCGCTTGCTGTGGAAAACCTATCCCAAGTGGGGGTAGCCAGGTCAACAAAATGCCACACACCCAGGTGTAAGAAACAACATTGCCCAGGCATGGTCTAAGCCCCTCACCTCGTCCCTGTGCTTTGGGGAGCCGGAGGGACAGCCGAGGCACACGGCCCTGAGACCCCTTTGCAAAAAGCCGGCTTCCCACGGAAACAGTTTTCCTGAGGTGCAGACACTCTCCCAAGTGGTTGTGGCAAGGTAAAGCAAATGCCCTCCACTTCTCTGGAAGAAACCACAGTGCCCAGCCATGTTCTAGGCCCTCCCATCCTCCCTGGTCTTCTGGCAGCAGGAGTGAAAAGAGAGGAGCAGAGCACTGGGACCCGTTTGACAAAAACCGGCTTCCCACGGGAAAGTCTTTCTCCACGGGCAGACATGCTCCCAGGTGCCTGTGGCAAGGGGAAGGAAATGCCATACACTGACCTGGAAGAGACCACAGGGCCCAGGCACAGTCTGAACCCTTCCCTCATCCCGGCGGTTTTGCTAGCAGGAGTTCAACCCCAACGAACACAGCCCGGAGACCCCTGGGGCAAAAACGGCTTCCAACGAACAATAGGTGCTTGCTGTGGAAAACGTATCCCAAGTGGGGGTAGCCAGGTCAACAAAGTGCCACACACCCAGGTGTAAGAAACAACATTGCCCAGGCACGGTCTAAGCACCTCACCTCCTCCCTGTGCTTTGGGGAGCCGGCGGGACAGCCGAGGCCCACGGCCCTGAGACCCCTTTGCAAAAAGCCGGCTTCCCACGGAAACAGATTTCCTGAGGTGCAGACCCTCTCACAAGTAGTTGTGCCAAGTTAAAGCAAATGCCCTCCACTTCTCTGGAAGGAACCACAGTGCCCAACCATGTTCTAAGCCCTCCCATCCTCCCTGGGCTTCTGGCAGCAGGAGTGAAAAGAGAGGAGCAGAGCACTGGGACCCGTTTGACAAAAACCGGCTGCCCACGGGAAAGTCTTTCTCCACGTGCAGACATACTCCCAGGTCCTGTGGCAAGGGGAAGGAAATGCCATACACTGACCTGGAAGAGACCACAGGGCCCAGGCACAGTCTGAACCCTTCCCTCAACCCGGCGGTTTTGCTAGCAGGAGTTCAACCCCAACGAACACAGCCCGGAGACCCCTGAGGCAAAAACGGCTTCCTAGGAACAATAGGCGCTTGCTGTGGAAAGCCTATCCCAAGTGGGGGAAGCCAGGTCAACAAAATGCCACACACCCAGGTGTAAGAAACAACATTGCCCAGGCATGGTCTAAGCCCCTCACCTCGTCCCTGTGCTTTGGGGAGCCGGAGGGACAGCCGAGGCCCACGGCCCTGAGACCCCTTTGCAAAAAGCTGGCTTCCCACGTAGAAAGTTTTCCTGAAGTGCAGACCCTCTCACAAGTGGTTGTGGCAAGGTAAAGCAAATGCCCTCCACTTCTCTGGAAGAAACCACAGTGCCCAGCCATGTTCTAAGCCCTCCCATCCTCCCTGGGCTTCTGGCAGCAGGAGTGAAAAGAGAGGAGCAGAGCACTGGGACCCGTTTGACAAAAACCGGCTTCCCACGGGAAAGTCTTTATCCACGTGCAGACATGCTCCCAGTTGCCTGGGGCAAGGGGAAGGAAATGCCATACACTGACCTGGAAGAGAACACAGGGCCCAGGCACAGTCTGAACCCTTCCCTCAACCCGGCGGTTTTGCTAGCAGGAGTTCAACCCCAACGAACACAGCCCGGAGACCCCTGAGGCAAAAACGGCTTCCGACGAACAAGAGGTGCTTGCTGTGGAAAACCTATCCCAAGTGGGGGTAGCCAGGTCAACAAAATGCCACACACCCAGGTGTAAGAAACAACATTGCCCAGGCATGGTCTAAGCCCCTCACCTCGTCCCTGTGCTTTGGGGAGCCGGAGGGACACCCGACGCCCACGGTCCTGAGACCCCTTTGCAAAAAGCCGGCTTCCCACGGAGACAGTTTTCCTGAGGTGCAGACCCTCTCACAAGTGGTTGTGGCAAGGTAAAGCAAATGCCCTCCACTTCTCTGGAAGAAACCACAGTGCCCAGCCATGTTCTAAGCCCTCCCATCCTCCCTGGGCTTCTGGCAGCAGGAGTGAAAAGAGAGGAGCACAGCACTGGGTCCCGTTTGACAAAAACCGGCTTCCCACGGGAAAGTCTTTCTCCACGGGCAGACATGCTCCCAGGTGCCTGGGGCAAGGGGATGGAAATGCCATACACTAACCTGGAAGAGACCACAGGGCCCAGGCAGAGTCTGAACCTTTCCCTCAACCCGGCGGTTTTGGTAGCAGGAGTTCAACCCCAAGGAACACAGCCCGGAGACCCCTGGGGCAAAAACGGCTTCCAACGAACAATAGGTGCTTGCTGTGGAAAACGTATCCCAAGTGGGGGTAGCCAGCTCAACAAAATGCCACACACCCAGGTGGAAGAAACAACATTGCCCAGCCATGGTCTAAGCCCCTCACCTCGTCCCTGTGCTTTGGGGAGCCAGAGGGACAGCCGAGTCCCACGGCCCTGAGACCCCTTTGCAAAAAGCCGGCTTCCCACGGAAACAGTTTTCCTGAGGTGCAGACCCTCTCACAAGTTTTTGTGGCAAGGTAAAGCAAATGCCCTCCACTTCTCTGGAAGAAACCACAGTGCCCAGCCATGTTCTAAGCCCTCCCATCCTCCCTGGGCTTCTGGCAGCAGGAGTGAAAAGAGAGGAGCAGAGCACTGGGACCCGTTTGACAAAAACCGGCTTCCCACGGGAAAGTCTTTCTCCACGTGCAGACATGCTCCCAGGTGCCTGTGGCAAGGGGAAGGAAATGCCATACACTGACCTGGAAGAGACCACAGGGCCCAGGCACAGTCTGAACCCTTCCCTCATCCCGGCGGTTTTGCTAGCAGGAGTTCAACCCCAACGAACACAACCCGGAGACCCCTGGGGCAAAAACGGCTTCCAACGAACAATAGGTGCTTGCTGTGGAAAACCTATCCCAAGTGGGGGTAGCAAGGTCAACAAAATGCCACACACCCAGGTGTAAGAAACAACATTGCCCAGGCATGGTCTAAGCCCCTCACCTCGTCCCTGTGCTTTGGGGAGCCGGAGGGACAGCCGAGGCCCACGGCCCTGAGACCCCTTTGCAAAAAGCCGGCTTCCCACGGAAACAGTTTTCCTGAGGTGCAGACCCTCTCCCAAGTGGTTGTGGCAAGGTAAAGCAAATGCCCTCCACTTCTCTGGAAGAAACCACAGTGCCCAGCCATGTTCTAAGCCCTCCCATCCTCCCTGGGCTTCTGGCAGCAGGAGTGAAAAGAGAGGAGCAGAGCACTGGGACCCGTTTGACAAAAACCGGCTTCACACGGGAAAGTCTTTCTCCACGTGCAGACATGCTCCCAGGTGCCTGTGGCAAGGGGAAGGAAATGCCATACACTGACCTGGAAGAGACCACAGGGCCCAGGCACAGTCTGAACCCTTCCCTCATCCCGGCGGTTTTGCTAGCAGGAGTTCAACCACAACGAACACAGCCCGGAGACCCCTGAGGCAAAAACGGCTTCCAACGAACAAGAGGCGCTTGCTGTGGAAAACGTATCCCAAGTGGGGGTAGCCAGGTCAACAAAATGCCACACACCCAGGTGTAAGAAACAACATTGCCCAGGCATGGTCTAAGCCCCTCACCTCGTCCCTGTGCTTTGGGGAGCCGGAGGGACAGCCGAGGCCCACGGCCCTGAGACCCCTTTGCAAAAAGCCGGCTTCCCACGGAAACAGTTTTCCTGAGGTGCAGACCCTCTCACAAGTGGTTGTGGCAAGGTAAAGCAAATGCCCTCCACTTCTCTGGAAGAAACCACAGTGCCCAGCTATGTTCTAAGCCCTGCCATCCTCCCTGGGCTTCTGGCAGCAGGAGTGAAAATGAGGAGCAGAGCACTGGGACCCGTTTGACAAAAACCGGCTTCCCACGGGAAAGTCTTTCTCCACGTGCAGACATGCTCCCAGGTGCCTGTGGCAAGAGGAAGGAAATGCCATACACTGACCTGGAAGAGACCACAGGGCCCAGGCACAGTCTGAACCCTTCCCTCAACCCGGCGGTTTTGCTAGCAGGAGTTCAACCCCAACGAACACAGCCCGGAGACCCCTGAGGCAAAAACGGCTTCCTAGGAACAATAGGCGCTTGCTGTGGAAAGCCTATCCCAAGTGGGGGAAGCCAGGTCAACAAAATGCCACACACCCAGGTGTAAGAAACAACATTGCCCAGGCATGGTCTAAGCCCCTCACCTCGTCCCTGTGCTTTGGGGAGCCGGAGGGACAGCCGAGGCCCACGGCCCTGAGACCCCTTTGCAAAAAGCTGGCTTCCCACGTAGAAAGTTTTCCTGAAGTGCAGACCCTCTCACAAGTGGTTGTGGCAAGGTAAAGCAAATGCCCTCCACTTCTCTGGAAGAAACCACAGTGCCCAGCCATGTTCTAAGCCCTCCCATCCTCCCTGGGCTTCTGGCAGCAGGAGTGAAAAGAGAGGAGCAGAGCACTGGGACCCGTTTGACAAAAACCGGCTTCCCACGGGAAAGTCTTTCTCCACGTGCAGACATGCTCCCAGTTGCCTGGGGCAAGGGGAAGGAAATGCCATACACTGACCTGGAAGAGAACACAGGGCCCAGGCACAGTCTGAACCCTTCCCTCAACCCGGCGGTTTTGCTAGCAGGAGTTCAACCCCAACGAACACAGCCCGGAGACCCCTGAGGCAAAAACGGCTTCCGACGAACAAGAGGTGCTTGCTGTGGAAAACCTATCCCAAGTGGGGGTAGCAAGGTCAACAAAATGCCACACACCCAGGTGTAAGAAACAACATTGCCCAGGCATGGTCTAAGCCCCTCACCTCGTCCCTGTGCTTTGGGGAGCCGGAGGGACAGCCGAGGCCCACGGCCCTGAGACCCCTTTGCAAAAAGCCGGCTTCCCACGGAAACAGTTTTCCTGAGGTGCAGACCCTCTCACAAGTGGTTGTGGCAAGGTAAAGCAAATGCCCTCCACTTCTCTGGAAGAAACCACAGTGCCCAGCCATGTTCTAAGCCCTCCCATCCTCCCTGGGCTTCTGGCAGCAGGAGTGAAAAGAGAGGAGCAGAGCACTGGGACCCGTTTGACAAAAACCGGCTTCACACGGGAAAGTCTTTCTCCACGTGCAGACATGCTCCCAGGTGCCTGTGGCAAGGGGAAGGAAATGCCATACACTGACCTGGAAGAGACCACAGGGCCCAGGCACAGTCTGAACCCTTCCCTCATCCCGGCGGTTTTGCTAGCAGGAGTTCAACCACAACGAACACAGCCCGGAGACCCCTGAGGCAAAAACGGCTTCCAACGAACAATAGGCGCTTGCTGTGGAAAACGTATCCCAAGTGGGGGTAGCCAGGTCAACAAAATGCCACACACCCAGGTGTAAGAAACAACATTGCCCAGGCATGGTCTAAGCCCCTCACCTCGTCCCTGTGCTTTGGGGAGCCGGAGGGACAGCCGAGGCCCACGGCCCTGAGACCCCTTTGCAAAAAGCCGGCTTCCCACGGAAACAGTTTTCCTGAGGTGCAGACCCTCTCACAAGTGGTTGTGGCAAGGTAAAGCAAATGCCCTCCACTTCTCTGGAAGAAACCACAGTGCCCAGCTATGTTCTAAGCCCTGCCATCCTCCCTGGGCTTCTGGCAGCAGGAGTGAAAAGAGAGGAGCAGAGCACTGGGACCCGTTTGACAAAAACCGGCTTCCCACGGGAAAGTCTTTCTCCACGTGCAGACATGCTCCCAGGTGCCTGTGGCAAGGGGAAGGAAATGCCATACACTGACCTGGAAGAGACCACAGGGCCCAGGCACAGTCTGAACCCTTCCCTCATCCCGGCGGTTTTGCTAGCAGGAGTTCAACCCCAAGGAACACAGCCCGGAGACCCCTGAGGCAAAAACGGCTTCCGACGAACAAGAGGCGCTTGCTGTGGAAAACCTATCCCAAGTGGGGGTAGCCAGGTCAACAAAATGCCACACACCCAGGTGTAAGAAACAACATTGCCCAGGCATGGTCTAAGCCCCTCACCTCGTCCCTGTGCTTTGGGGAGCCGGAGGCACAGCCGAGGCCCACGGCCCTGAGACCCCTTTGCAAAAAGCCGGCTTCCCACGGAAACAGGTTTCCTGAGGTTCAGATCTTATAACAAGTGGTTGTGGCAAGGTAAAGCAAATGCCCTCCACTTCTCTGGAAGAAACCACAGTGCCCAGCCATGTTCTAAGCCCTCCCATCCTCCCTGGGCTTCTAGCAGCAGGAGTGAAAAGAGAGGAGCAGAGCACTGGGACCCGCTTGACAAAAACCGGCTTCCCACGGGAAAGTCTTTCTCCACGTGCAGACATGATCCCAGGTGCCTGTGGCAAGGGGAAGGAAATGCCATACACTGACCTGGAAGAGACCACAGGGCCCAGGCACAGTCTGAACCCTTCCCTCATCCCGGCGGTTTTGCTAGCAGGAGTTCAACCCCAACGAACACAGCCCGGAGACCCCTGAGGCAAAAACGGCTTCCGACGAACAATAGGTGCTTGCTGTGGAAAACCTATCCCAAGTGGGGGTAGCCAGCTCAAAAAATGCCACAAACCCAGGTGTAAGAAACAACATTGCCCAGCAATGGTCTAAGCCCCTCACCTCGTCCCTGTGCTTTGGGGAGCCGGAGGGACACCCGAGGCCCACGGCCCTGAGACCCCATTGCAATGAGCCGGCTTCCCATGGAAAGAGTTTTCCTAAGGTGCAGACCCTCTCACAAGTGGTTGTGGCAAGGTAAAGCAAATGCCCTCCACTTCTCTGGAAGAAACCACAGTGCCCAGCCATGTTCTAAGCCCTCCCATCCTCCCTGGGCTTCTGGCAGCAGGAGTGAAAAGAGAGGAGCAGAGCACTGGGACCCGTTTGACAAAAACCGGCTTCCCACGGGAAAGTCTTTCTCCACGTGCAGACATGCTCCCAGGTGCCTGTGGCAAGGGGAAGGAAATGCCATACACTGACCTGGAAGAGACCACAGGGCCCAGGCACAGTCTGAACCCTTCCCTCATCCCGGCGGTTTTGCTAGCAGGAGTTCAACCCCAACGAACACAACCCGGAGACCCCTGGGGCAAAAACGGCTTCCAACGAACAATAGGTGCTTGCTGTGGAAAACCTATCCCAAGTGGGGGTAGCAAGGTCAACAAAATGCCACACACCCAGGTGTAAGAAACAACATTGCCCAGGCATGGTCTAAGCCCCTCACCTCGTCCCTGTGCTTTGGGGAGCCGGAGGGACAGCCGAGGCCCACGGCCCTGAGACCCCTTTGCAAAAAGCCGGCTTCCCACGGAAACAGTTTTCCTGAGGTGCAGACCCTCTCCCAAGTGGTTGTGGCAAGGTAAAGCAAATGCCCTCCACTTCTCTGGAAGAAACCACAGTGCCCAGCCATGTTCTAAGCCCTCCCATCCTCCCTGGGCTTCTGGCAGCAGGAGTGAAAAGAGAGGAGCAGAGCACTGGGACCCGTTTGACAAAAACCGGCTTCACACGGGAAAGTCTTTCTCCACGTGCAGACATGCTCCCAGGTGCCTGTGGCAAGGGGAAGGAAATGCCATACACTGACCTGGAAGAGACCACAGGGCCCAGGCACAGTCTGAACCCTTCCCTCATCCCGGCGGTTTTGCTAGCAGGAGTTCAACCACAACGAACACAGCCCGGAGACCCCTGAGGCAAAAACGGCTTCCAACGAACAAGAGGCGCTTGCTGTGGAAAACGTATCCCAAGTGGGGGTAGCCAGGTCAACAAAATGCCACACACCCAGGTGTAAGAAACAACATTGCCCAGGCATGGTCTAAGCCCCTCACCTCGTCCCTGTGCTTTGGGGAGCCGGAGGGACAGCCGAGGCCCACGGCCCTGAGACCCCTTTGCAAAAAGCCGGCTTCCCACGGAAACAGTTTTCCTGAGGTGCAGACCCTCTCACAAGTGGTTGTGGCAAGGTAAAGCAAATGCCCTCCACTTCTCTGGAAGAAACCACAGTGCCCAGCTATGTTCTAAGCCCTGCCATCCTCCCTGGGCTTCTGGCAGCAGGAGTGAAAATGAGGAGCAGAGCACTGGGACCCGTTTGACAAAAACCGGCTTCCCACGGGAAAGTCTTTCTCCACGTGCAGACATGCTCCCAGGTGCCTGTGGCAAGAGGAAGGAAATGCCATACACTGACCTGGAAGAGACCACAGGGCCCAGGCACAGTCTGAACCCTTCCCTCAACCCGGCGGTTTTGCTAGCAGGAGTTCAACCCCAACGAACACAGCCCGGAGACGCCTGGGGCAAAAACGGCTTCCGACGATCAATAGGTGCTTGCTGTGGAACACCTATCCCAAGTGGGTGAAGCCAGCTCAACAAAATGCCACACACCCAGGTGTAAGAAACAACATTGCCCAGCCATGGTCTAAGCCCCTCACCTCGTCCCTGTGCTTTGGGGAGCCCGAGGGACAGCCGAGGCCCACGGCCCTGAGACCCCTTTGCAAAAAGCCGGCTTCCCACGGAAACAGTTTTCCTGAGGTGCAGACCCTCTCACAAGTGGTTGTGGCAAGGTAAAGCAAATGCCCTCCACTTCTCTGGAAGAAACCACAGTGCCCAGCTATGTTCTAAGCCCTGCCATCCTCCCTGGGCTTCTGGCAGCAGGAGTGAAAAGAGAGGAGCAGAGCACTGGGACCCGTTTGACAAAAACCGGCTTCCCACGGGAAAGTCTTTCTCCACGTGCAGACATGCTCCCAGGTGCCTGTGGCAAGGGGAAGGAAATGCCATACACTGACCTGGAAGAGACCACAGGGCCCAGGCACAGTCTGAACCCTTCCCTCATCCCGGCGGTTTTGCTAGCAGGAGTTCAACCCCAAGGAACACAGCCCGGAGACCCCTGAGGCAAAAACGGCTTCCGACGAACAAGAGGCGCTTGCTGTGGAAAACCTATCCCAAGTGGGGGTAGCCAGGTCAACAAAATGCCACACACCCAGGTGTAAGAAACAACATTGCCCAGGCATGGTCTAAGCCCCTCACCTCGTCCCTGTGCTTTGGGGAGCCGGAGGGACAGCCGAGGCCCACGGCCCTGAGACCCCTTTGCAAAAAGCCGGCTTCCCACGGAAACAGGTTTCCTGAGGTTCAGATCTTATAACAAGTGGTTGTGGCAAGGTAAAGCAAATGCCCTCCACTTCTCTGGAAGAAACCACAGTGCCCAGCCATGTTCTAAGCCCTCCCATCCTCCCTGGGCTTCTAGCAGCAGGAGTGAAAAGAGAGGAGCAGAGCACTGGGACCCGCTTGACAAAAACCGGCTTCCCACGGGAAAGTCTTTCTCCACGTGCAGACATGATCCCAGGTGCCTGTGGCAAGGGGAAGGAAATGCCATACACTGACCTGGAAGAGACCACAGGGCCCAGGCACAGTCTGAACCCTTCCCTCATCCCGGCGGTTTTGCTAGCAGGAGTTCAACCCCAACGAACACAGCCCGGAGACCCCTGAGGCAAAAACGGCTTCCGACGAACAATAGGTGCTTGCTGTGGAAAACCTATCCCAAGTGGGGGTAGCCAGCTCAAAAAATGCCACAAACCCAGGTGTAAGAAACAACATTGCCCAGCAATGGTCTAAGCCCCTCACCTCGTCCCTGTGCTTTGGGGAGCCGGAGGGACACCCGAGGCCCACGGCCCTGAGACCCCATTGCAATGAGCCGGCTTCCCATGGAAAGAGTTTTCCTAAGGTGCAGACCCTCTCACAAGTGGTTGTGGCAAGGTAAAGCAAATGCCCTCCACTTCTCTGGAAGAAACCACAGTGCCCAGCCATGTTCTAAGCCCTCCCATCCTCCCTGGGCTTCTGGCAGCAGGAGTGAAAAGAGAGGAGCAGAGCACTGGGACCCGTTTGACAAAAACCGGCTTCCCACGGGAAAGTCTTTCTCCACGTGCAGACATGCTCCCAGGTGCCTGTGGCAAGGGGAAGGAAATGCCATACACTGACCTGGAAGAGACCACAGGGCCCAGGCACAGTCTGAACCCTTCCCTCATCCCGGCGGTTTTGCTAGCAGGAGTTCAACCCCAACGAACACAACCCGGAGACCCCTGGGGCAAAAACGGCTTCCAACGAACAATAGGTGCTTGCTGTGGAAAACCTATCCCAAGTGGGGGTAGCAAGGTCAACAAAATGCCACACACCCAGGTGTAAGAAACAACATTGCCCAGGCATGGTCTAAGCCCCTCACCTCGTCCCTGTGCTTTGGGGAGCCGGAGGGACAGCCGAGGCCCACGGCCCTGAGACCCCTTTGCAAAAAGCCGGCTTCCCACGGAAACAGTTTTCCTGAGGTGCAGACCCTCTCCCAAGTGGTTGTGGCAAGGTAAAGCAAATGCCCTCCACTTCTCTGGAAGAAACCACAGTGCCCAGCCATGTTCTAAGCCCTCCCATCCTCCCTGGGCTTCTGGCAGCAGGAGTGAAAAGAGAGGAGCAGAGCACTGGGACCCGTTTGACAAAAACCGGCTTCACACGGGAAAGTCTTTCTCCACGTGCAGACATGCTCCCAGGTGCCTGTGGCAAGGGGAAGGAAATGCCATACACTGACCTGGAAGAGACCACAGGGCCCAGGCACAGTCTGAACCCTTCCCTCATCCCGGCGGTTTTGCTAGCAGGAGTTCAACCACAACGAACACAGCCCGGAGACCCCTGAGGCAAAAACGGCTTCCAACGAACAAGAGGCGCTTGCTGTGGAAAACGTATCCCAAGTGGGGGTAGCCAGGTCAACAAAATGCCACACACCCAGGTGTAAGAAACAACATTGCCCAGGCATGGTCTAAGCCCCTCACCTCGTCCCTGTGCTTTGGGGAGCCGGAGGGACAGCCGAGGCCCACGGCCCTGAGACCCCTTTGCAAAAAGCCGGCTTCCCACGGAAACAGTTTTCCTGAGGTGCAGACCCTCTCACAAGTGGTTGTGGCAAGGTAAAGCAAATGCCCTCCACTTCTCTGGAAGAAACCACAGTGCCCAGCTATGTTCTAAGCCCTGCCATCCTCCCTGGGCTTCTGGCAGCAGGAGTGAAAATGAGGAGCAGAGCACTGGGACCCGTTTGACAAAAACCGGCTTCCCACGGGAAAGTCTTTCTCCACGTGCAGACATGCTCCCAGGTGCCTGTGGCAAGAGGAAGGAAATGCCATACACTGACCTGGAAGAGACCACAGGGCCCAGGCACAGTCTGAACCCTTCCCTCAACCCGGCGGTTTTGCTAGCAGGAGTTCAACCCCAACGAACACAGCCCGGAGACCCCTGAGGCAAAAACGGCTTCCTAGGAACAATAGGCGCTTGCTGTGGAAAGCCTATCCCAAGTGGGGGAAGCCAGGTCAACAAAATGCCACACACCCAGGTGTAAGAAACAACATTGCCCAGGCATGGTCTAAGCCCCTCACCTCGTCCCTGTGCTTTGGGGAGCCGGAGGGACAGCCGAGGCCCACGGCCCTGAGACCCCTTTGCAAAAAGCTGGCTTCCCACGTAGAAAGTTTTCCTGAAGTGCAGACCCTCTCACAAGTGGTTGTGGCAAGGTAAAGCAAATGCCCTCCACTTCTCTGGAAGAAACCACAGTGCCCAGCCATGTTCTAAGCCCTCCCATCCTCCCTGGGCTTCTGGCAGCAGGAGTGAAAAGAGAGGAGCAGAGCACTGGGACCCGTTTGACAAAAACCGGCTTCCCACGGGAAAGTCTTTCTCCACGTGCAGACATGCTCCCAGTTGCCTGGGGCAAGGGGAAGGAAATGCCATACACTGACCTGGAAGAGAACACAGGGCCCAGGCACAGTCTGAACCCTTCCCTCAACCCGGCGGTTTTGCTAGCAGGAGTTCAACCCCAACGAACACAGCCCGGAGACCCCTGAGGCAAAAACGGCTTCCGACGAACAAGAGGTGCTTGCTGTGGAAAACCTATCCCAAGTGGGGGTAGCAAGGTCAACAAAATGCCACACACCCAGGTGTAAGAAACAACATTGCCCAGGCATGGTCTAAGCCCCTCACCTCGTCCCTGTGCTTTGGGGAGCCGGAGGGACAGCCGAGGCCCACGGCCCTGAGACCCCTTTGCAAAAAGCCGGCTTCCCACGGAAACAGTTTTCCTGAGGTGCAGACCCTCTCACAAGTGGTTGTGGCAAGGTAAAGCAAATGCCCTCCACTTCTCTGGAAGAAACCACAGTGCCCAGCCATGTTCTAAGCCCTCCCATCCTCCCTGGGCTTCTGGCAGCAGGAGTGAAAAGAGAGGAGCAGAGCACTGGGACCCGTTTGACAAAAACCGGCTTCACACGGGAAAGTCTTTCTCCACGTGCAGACATGCTCCCAGGTGCCTGTGGCAAGGGGAAGGAAATGCCATACACTGACCTGGAAGAGACCACAGGGCCCAGGCACAGTCTGAACCCTTCCCTCATCCCGGCGGTTTTGCTAGCAGGAGTTCAACCACAACGAACACAGCCCGGAGACCCCTGAGGCAAAAACGGCTTCCAACGAACAATAGGCGCTTGCTGTGGAAAACGTATCCCAAGTGGGGGTAGCCAGGTCAACAAAATGCCACACACCCAGGTGTAAGAAACAACATTGCCCAGGCATGGTCTAAGCCCCTCACCTCGTCCCTGTGCTTTGGGGAGCCGGAGGGACAGCCGAGGCCCACGGCCCTGAGACCCCTTTGCAAAAAGCCGGCTTCCCACGGAAACAGTTTTCCTGAGGTGCAGACCCTCTCACAAGTGGTTGTGGCAAGGTAAAGCAAATGCCCTCCACTTCTCTGGAAGAAACCACAGTGCCCAGCTATGTTCTAAGCCCTGCCATCCTCCCTGGGCTTCTGGCAGCAGGAGTGAAAAGAGAGGAGCAGAGCACTGGGACCCGTTTGACAAAAACCGGCTTCCCACGGGAAAGTCTTTCTCCACGTGCAGACATGCTCCCAGGTGCCTGTGGCAAGGGGAAGGAAATGCCATACACTGACCTGGAAGAGACCACAGGGCCCAGGCACAGTCTGAACCCTTCCCTCATCCCGGCGGTTTTGCTAGCAGGAGTTCAACCCCAAGGAACACAGCCCGGAGACCCCTGAGGCAAAAACGGCTTCCGACGAACAAGAGGCGCTTGCTGTGGAAAACCTATCCCAAGTGGGGGTAGCCAGGTCAACAAAATGCCACACACCCAGGTGTAAGAAACAACATTGCCCAGGCATGGTCTAAGCCCCTCACCTCGTCCCTGTGCTTTGGGGAGCCGGAGGGACAGCCGAGGCCCACGGCCCTGAGACCCCTTTGCAAAAAGCCGGCTTCCCACGGAAACAGGTTTCCTGAGGTTCAGATCTTATAACAAGTGGTTGTGGCAAGGTAAAGCAAATGCCCTCCACTTCTCTGGAAGAAACCACAGTGCCCAGCCATGTTCTAAGCCCTCCCATCCTCCCTGGGCTTCTAGCAGCAGGAGTGAAAAGAGAGGAGCAGAGCACTGGGACCCGCTTGACAAAAACCGGCTTCCCACGGGAAAGTCTTTCTCCACGTGCAGACATGATCCCAGGTGCCTGTGGCAAGGGGAAGGAAATGCCATACACTGACCTGGAAGAGACCACAGGGCCCAGGCACAGTCTGAACCCTTCCCTCATCCCGGCGGTTTTGCTAGCAGGAGTTCAACCCCAACGAACACAGCCCGGAGACCCCTGAGGCAAAAACGGCTTCCGACGAACAATAGGTGCTTGCTGTGGAAAACCTATCCCAAGTGGGGGTAGCCAGCTCAAAAAATGCCACAAACCCAGGTGTAAGAAACAACATTGCCCAGCAATGGTCTAAGCCCCTCACCTCGTCCCTGTGCTTTGGGGAGCCGGAGGGACACCCGAGGCCCACGGCCCTGAGACCCCATTGCAATGAGCCGGCTTCCCATGGAAAGAGTTTTCCTAAGGTGCAGACCCTCTCACAAGTGGTTGTGGCAAGGTAAAGCAAATGCCCTCCACTTCTCTGGAAGAAACCACAGTGCCCAGCCATGTTCTAAGCCCTCCCATCCTCCCTGGGCTTCTGGCAGCAGGAGTGAAAAGAGAGGAGCAGAGCACTGGGACCCGTTTGACAAAAACCGGCTTCCCACGGGAAAGTCTTTCTCCACGTGCAGACATGCTCCCAGGTGCCTGTGGCAAGGGGAAGGAAATGCCATACACTGACCTGGAAGAGACCACAGGGCCCAGGCACAGTCTGAACCCTTCCCTCATCCCGGCGGTTTTGCTAGCAGGAGTTCAACCCCAACGAACACAACCCGGAGACCCCTGGGGCAAAAACGGCTTCCAACGAACAATAGGTGCTTGCTGTGGAAAACCTATCCCAAGTGGGGGTAGCAAGGTCAACAAAATGCCACACACCCAGGTGTAAGAAACAACATTGCCCAGGCATGGTCTAAGCCCCTCACCTCGTCCCTGTGCTTTGGGGAGCCGGAGGGACAGCCGAGGCCCACGGCCCTGAGACCCCTTTGCAAAAAGCCGGCTTCCCACGGAAACAGTTTTCCTGAGGTGCAGACCCTCTCCCAAGTGGTTGTGGCAAGGTAAAGCAAATGCCCTCCACTTCTCTGGAAGAAACCACAGTGCCCAGCCATGTTCTAAGCCCTCCCATCCTCCCTGGGCTTCTGGCAGCAGGAGTGAAAAGAGAGGAGCAGAGCACTGGGACCCGTTTGACAAAAACCGGCTTCACACGGGAAAGTCTTTCTCCACGTGCAGACATGCTCCCAGGTGCCTGTGGCAAGGGGAAGGAAATGCCATACACTGACCTGGAAGAGACCACAGGGCCCAGGCACAGTCTGAACCCTTCCCTCATCCCGGCGGTTTTGCTAGCAGGAGTTCAACCACAACGAACACAGCCCGGAGACCCCTGAGGCAAAAACGGCTTCCAACGAACAAGAGGCGCTTGCTGTGGAAAACGTATCCCAAGTGGGGGTAGCCAGGTCAACAAAATGCCACACACCCAGGTGTAAGAAACAACATTGCCCAGGCATGGTCTAAGCCCCTCACCTCGTCCCTGTGCTTTGGGGAGCCGGAGGGACAGCCGAGGCCCACGGCCCTGAGACCCCTTTGCAAAAAGCCGGCTTCCCACGGAAACAGTTTTCCTGAGGTGCAGACCCTCTCACAAGTGGTTGTGGCAAGGTAAAGCAAATGCCCTCCACTTCTCTGGAAGAAACCACAGTGCCCAGCTATGTTCTAAGCCCTGCCATCCTCCCTGGGCTTCTGGCAGCAGGAGTGAAAATGAGGAGCAGAGCACTGGGACCCGTTTGACAAAAACCGGCTTCCCACGGGAAAGTCTTTCTCCACGTGCAGACATGCTCCCAGGTGCCTGTGGCAAGAGGAAGGAAATGCCATACACTGACCTGGAAGAGACCACAGGGCCCAGGCACAGTCTGAACCCTTCCCTCAACCCGGCGGTTTTGCTAGCAGGAGTTCAACCCCAACGAACACAGCCCGGAGACCCCTGAGGCAAAAACGGCTTCCTAGGAACAATAGGCGCTTGCTGTGGAAAGCCTATCCCAAGTGGGGGAAGCCAGGTCAACAAAATGCCACACACCCAGGTGTAAGAAACAACATTGCCCAGGCATGGTCTAAGCCCCTCACCTCGTCCCTGTGCTTTGGGGAGCCGGAGGGACAGCCGAGGCCCACGGCCCTGAGACCCCTTTGCAAAAAGCTGGCTTCCCACGTAGAAAGTTTTCCTGAAGTGCAGACCCTCTCACAAGTGGTTGTGGCAAGGTAAAGCAAATGCCCTCCACTTCTCTGGAAGAAACCACAGTGCCCAGCCATGTTCTAAGCCCTCCCATCCTCCCTGGGCTTCTGGCAGCAGGAGTGAAAAGAGAGGAGCAGAGCACTGGGACCCGTTTGACAAAAACCGGCTTCCCACGGGAAAGTCTTTCTCCACGTGCAGACATGCTCCCAGTTGCCTGGGGCAAGGGGAAGGAAATGCCATACACTGACCTGGAAGAGAACACAGGGCCCAGGCACAGTCTGAACCCTTCCCTCAACCCGGCGGTTTTGCTAGCAGGAGTTCAACCCCAACGAACACAGCCCGGAGACCCCTGAGGCAAAAACGGCTTCCGACGAACAAGAGGTGCTTGCTGTGGAAAACCTATCCCAAGTGGGGGTAGCAAGGTCAACAAAATGCCACACACCCAGGTGTAAGAAACAACATTGCCCAGGCATGGTCTAAGCCCCTCACCTCGTCCCTGTGCTTTGGGGAGCCGGAGGGACAGCCGAGGCCCACGGCCCTGAGACCCCTTTGCAAAAAGCCGGCTTCCCACGGAAACAGTTTTCCTGAGGTGCAGACCCTCTCACAAGTGGTTGTGGCAAGGTAAAGCAAATGCCCTCCACTTCTCTGGAAGAAACCACAGTGCCCAGCCATGTTCTAAGCCCTCCCATCCTCCCTGGGCTTCTGGCAGCAGGAGTGAAAAGAGAGGAGCAGAGCACTGGGACCCGTTTGACAAAAACCGGCTTCACACGGGAAAGTCTTTCTCCACGTGCAGACATGCTCCCAGGTGCCTGTGGCAAGGGGAAGGAAATGCCATACACTGACCTGGAAGAGACCACAGGGCCCAGGCACAGTCTGAACCCTTCCCTCATCCCGGCGGTTTTGCTAGCAGGAGTTCAACCACAACGAACACAGCCCGGAGACCCCTGAGGCAAAAACGGCTTCCAACGAACAATAGGCGCTTGCTGTGGAAAACGTATCCCAAGTGGGGGTAGCCAGGTCAACAAAATGCCACACACCCAGGTGTAAGAAACAACATTGCCCAGGCATGGTCTAAGCCCCTCACCTCGTCCCTGTGCTTTGGGGAGCCGGAGGGACAGCCGAGGCCCACGGCCCTGAGACCCCTTTGCAAAAAGCCGGCTTCCCACGGAAACAGTTTTCCTGAGGTGCAGACCCTCTCACAAGTGGTTGTGGCAAGGTAAAGCAAATGCCCTCCACTTCTCTGGAAGAAACCACAGTGCCCAGCTATGTTCTAAGCCCTGCCATCCTCCCTGGGCTTCTGGCAGCAGGAGTGAAAAGAGAGGAGCAGAGCACTGGGACCCGTTTGACAAAAACCGGCTTCCCACGGGAAAGTCTTTCTCCACGTGCAGACATGCTCCCAGGTGCCTGTGGCAAGGGGAAGGAAATGCCATACACTGACCTGGAAGAGACCACAGGGCCCAGGCACAGTCTGAACCCTTCCCTCATCCCGGCGGTTTTGCTAGCAGGAGTTCAACCCCAAGGAACACAGCCCGGAGACCCCTGAGGCAAAAACGGCTTCCGACGAACAAGAGGCGCTTGCTGTGGAAAACCTATCCCAAGTGGGGGTAGCCAGGTCAACAAAATGCCACACACCCAGGTGTAAGAAACAACATTGCCCAGGCATGGTCTAAGCCCCTCACCTCGTCCCTGTGCTTTGGGGAGCCGGAGGGACAGCCGAGGCCCACGGCCCTGAGACCCCTTTGCAAAAAGCCGGCTTCCCACGGAAACAGGTTTCCTGAGGTTCAGATCTTATAACAAGTGGTTGTGGCAAGGTAAAGCAAATGCCCTCCACTTCTCTGGAAGAAACCACAGTGCCCAGCCATGTTCTAAGCCCTCCCATCCTCCCTGGGCTTCTAGCAGCAGGAGTGAAAAGAGAGGAGCAGAGCACTGGGACCCGCTTGACAAAAACCGGCTTCCCACGGGAAAGTCTTTCTCCACGTGCAGACATGATCCCAGGTGCCTGTGGCAAGGGGAAGGAAATGCCATACACTGACCTGGAAGAGACCACAGGGCCCAGGCACAGTCTGAACCCTTCCCTCATCCCGGCGGTTTTGCTAGCAGGAGTTCAACCCCAACGAACACAGCCCGGAGACCCCTGAGGCAAAAACGGCTTCCGACGAACAATAGGTGCTTGCTGTGGAAAACCTATCCCAAGTGGGGGTAGCCAGCTCAAAAAATGCCACAAACCCAGGTGTAAGAAACAACATTGCCCAGCAATGGTCTAAGCCCCTCACCTCGTCCCTGTGCTTTGGGGAGCCGGAGGGACACCCGAGGCCCACGGCCCTGAGACCCCATTGCAATGAGCCGGCTTCCCATGGAAAGAGTTTTCCTAAGGTGCAGACCCTCTCACAAGTGGTTGTGGCAAGGTAAAGCAAATGCCCTCCACTTCTCTGGAAGAAACCACAGTGCCCAGCCATGTTCTAAGCCCTCCCATCCTCCCTGGGCTTCTGGCAGCAGGAGTGAAAAGAGAGGAGCAGAGCACTGGGACCCGTTTGACAAAAACCGGCTTCCCACGGGAAAGTCTTTCTCCACGTGCAGACATGCTCCCAGGTGCCTGTGGCAAGGGGAAGGAAATGCCATACACTGACCTGGAAGAGACCACAGGGCCCAGGCACAGTCTGAACCCTTCCCTCATCCCGGCGGTTTTGCTAGCAGGAGTTCAACCCCAACGAACACAACCCGGAGACCCCTGGGGCAAAAACGGCTTCCAACGAACAATAGGTGCTTGCTGTGGAAAACCTATCCCAAGTGGGGGTAGCAAGGTCAACAAAATGCCACACACCCAGGTGTAAGAAACAACATTGCCCAGGCATGGTCTAAGCCCCTCACCTCGTCCCTGTGCTTTGGGGAGCCGGAGGGACAGCCGAGGCCCACGGCCCTGAGACCCCTTTGCAAAAAGCCGGCTTCCCACGGAAACAGTTTTCCTGAGGTGCAGACCCTCTCCCAAGTGGTTGTGGCAAGGTAAAGCAAATGCCCTCCACTTCTCTGGAAGAAACCACAGTGCCCAGCCATGTTCTAAGCCCTCCCATCCTCCCTGGGCTTCTGGCAGCAGGAGTGAAAAGAGAGGAGCAGAGCACTGGGACCCGTTTGACAAAAACCGGCTTCACACGGGAAAGTCTTTCTCCACGTGCAGACATGCTCCCAGGTGCCTGTGGCAAGGGGAAGGAAATGCCATACACTGACCTGGAAGAGACCACAGGGCCCAGGCACAGTCTGAACCCTTCCCTCATCCCGGCGGTTTTGCTAGCAGGAGTTCAACCACAACGAACACAGCCCGGAGACCCCTGAGGCAAAAACGGCTTCCAACGAACAAGAGGCGCTTGCTGTGGAAAACGTATCCCAAGTGGGGGTAGCCAGGTCAACAAAATGCCACACACCCAGGTGTAAGAAACAACATTGCCCAGGCATGGTCTAAGCCCCTCACCTCGTCCCTGTGCTTTGGGGAGCCGGAGGGACAGCCGAGGCCCACGGCCCTGAGACCCCTTTGCAAAAAGCCGGCTTCCCACGGAAACAGTTTCCTGAGGTGCAGACCCTCTCACAAGTGGTTGTGGCAAGGTAAAGCAAATGCCCTCCACTTCTCTGGAAGAAACCACAGTGCCCAGCTATGTTCTAAGCCCTGCCATCCTCCCTGGGCTTCTGGCAGCAGGAGTGAAAATGAGGAGCAGAGCACTGGGACCCGTTTGACAAAAACCGGCTTCCCACGGGAAAGTCTTTCTCCACGTGCAGACATGCTCCCAGGTGCCTGTGGCAAGAGGAAGGAAATGCCATACACTGACCTGGAAGAGACCACAGGGCCCAGGCACAGTCTGAACCCTTCCCTCAACCCGGCGGTTTTGCTAGCAGGAGTTCAACCCCAACGAACACAGCCCGGAGACCCCTGAGGCAAAAACGGCTTCCTAGGAACAATAGGCGCTTGCTGTGGAAAGCCTATCCCAAGTGGGGGAAGCCAGGTCAACAAAATGCCACACACCCAGGTGTAAGAAACAACATTGCCCAGGCATGGTCTAAGCCCCTCACCTCGTCCCTGTGCTTTGGGGAGCCGGAGGGACAGCCGAGGCCCACGGCCCTGAGACCCCTTTGCAAAAAGCTGGCTTCCCACGTAGAAAGTTTTCCTGAAGTGCAGACCCTCTCACAAGTGGTTGTGGCAAGGTAAAGCAAATGCCCTCCACTTCTCTGGAAGAAACCACAGTGCCCAGCCATGTTCTAAGCCCTCCCATCCTCCCTGGGCTTCTGGCAGCAGGAGTGAAAAGAGAGGAGCAGAGCACTGGGACCCGTTTGACAAAAACCGGCTTCCCACGGGAAAGTCTTTCTCCACGTGCAGACATGCTCCCAGTTGCCTGGGGCAAGGGGAAGGAAATGCCATACACTGACCTGGAAGAGAACACAGGGCCCAGGCACAGTCTGAACCCTTCCCTCAACCCGGCGGTTTTGCTAGCAGGAGTTCAACCCCAACGAACACAGCCCGGAGACCCCTGAGGCAAAAACGGCTTCCGACGAACAAGAGGTGCTTGCTGTGGAAAACCTATCCCAAGTGGGGGTAGCAAGGTCAACAAAATGCCACACACCCAGGTGTAAGAAACAACATTGCCCAGGCATGGTCTAAGCCCCTCACCTCGTCCCTGTGCTTTGGGGAGCCGGAGGGACAGCCGAGGCCCACGGCCCTGAGACCCCTTTGCAAAAAGCCGGCTTCCCACGGAAACAGTTTTCCTGAGGTGCAGACCCTCTCACAAGTGGTTGTGGCAAGGTAAAGCAAATGCCCTCCACTTCTCTGGAAGAAACCACAGTGCCCAGCCATGTTCTAAGCCCTCCCATCCTCCCTGGGCTTCTGGCAGCAGGAGTGAAAAGAGAGGAGCAGAGCACTGGGACCCGTTTGACAAAAACCGGCTTCACACGGGAAAGTCTTTCTCCACGTGCAGACATGCTCCCAGGTGCCTGTGGCAAGGGGAAGGAAATGCCATACACTGACCTGGAAGAGACCACAGGGCCCAGGCACAGTCTGAACCCTTCCCTCATCCCGGCGGTTTTGCTAGCAGGAGTTCAACCACAACGAACACAGCCCGGAGACCCCTGAGGCAAAAACGGCTTCCAACGAACAATAGGCGCTTGCTGTGGAAAACGTATCCCAAGTGGGGGTAGCCAGGTCAACAAAATGCCACACACCCAGGTGTAAGAAACAACATTGCCCAGGCATGGTCTAAGCCCCTCACCTCGTCCCTGTGCTTTGGGGAGCCGGAGGGACAGCCGAGGCCCACGGCCCTGAGACCCCTTTGCAAAAAGCCGGCTTCCCACGGAAACAGTTTTCCTGAGGTGCAGACCCTCTCACAAGTGGTTGTGGCAAGGTAAAGCAAATGCCCTCCACTTCTCTGGAAGAAACCACAGTGCCCAGCTATGTTCTAAGCCCTGCCATCCTCCCTGGGCTTCTGGCAGCAGGAGTGAAAAGAGAGGAGCAGAGCACTGGGACCCGTTTGACAAAAACCGGCTTCCCACGGGAAAGTCTTTCTCCACGTGCAGACATGCTCCCAGGTGCCTGTGGCAAGGGGAAGGAAATGCCATACACTGACCTGGAAGAGACCACAGGGCCCAGGCACAGTCTGAACCCTTCCCTCATCCCGGCGGTTTTGCTAGCAGGAGTTCAACCCCAAGGAACACAGCCCGGAGACCCCTGAGGCAAAAACGGCTTCCGACGAACAAGAGGCGCTTGCTGTGGAAAACCTATCCCAAGTGGGGGTAGCCAGGTCAACAAAATGCCACACACCCAGGTGTAAGAAACAACATTGCCCAGGCATGGTCTAAGCCCCTCACCTCGTCCCTGTGCTTTGGGGAGCCGGAGGGACAGCCGAGGCCCACGGCCCTGAGACCCCTTTGCAAAAAGCCGGCTTCCCACGGAAACAGGTTTCCTGAGGTTCAGATCTTATAACAAGTGGTTGTGGCAAGGTAAAGCAAATGCCCTCCACTTCTCTGGAAGAAACCACAGTGCCCAGCCATGTTCTAAGCCCTCCCATCCTCCCTGGGCTTCTAGCAGCAGGAGTGAAAAGAGAGGAGCAGAGCACTGGGACCCGCTTGACAAAAACCGGCTTCCCACGGGAAAGTCTTTCTCCACGTGCAGACATGATCCCAGGTGCCTGTGGCAAGGGGAAGGAAATGCCATACACTGACCTGGAAGAGACCACAGGGCCCAGGCACAGTCTGAACCCTTCCCTCATCCCGGCGGTTTTGCTAGCAGGAGTTCAACCCCAACGAACACAGCCCGGAGACCCCTGAGGCAAAAACGGCTTCCGACGAACAATAGGTGCTTGCTGTGGAAAACCTATCCCAAGTGGGGGTAGCCAGCTCAAAAAATGCCACAAACCCAGGTGTAAGAAACAACATTGCCCAGCAATGGTCTAAGCCCCTCACCTCGTCCCTGTGCTTTGGGGAGCCGGAGGGACACCCGAGGCCCACGGCCCTGAGACCCCATTGCAATGAGCCGGCTTCCCATGGAAAGAGTTTTCCTAAGGTGCAGACCCTCTCACAAGTGGTTGTGGCAAGGTAAAGCAAATGCCCTCCACTTCTCTGGAAGAAACCACAGTGCCCAGCCATGTTCTAAGCCCTCCCATCCTCCCTGGGCTTCTGGCAGCAGGAGTGAAAAGTGAGGAGCAGAGCCTGGGACCCATTTGACAAAAACCGGCTTCCCACGGGAAAGTCTTTCTCCACGTGCAGACATGCTCCCAGGTGCCTGTGGCAAGGGGAAGGAAATGCCATACACTGACCTGGAAGAGACCACAGGGCCCAGGCACAGTCTGAACCCTTCCCTCAACCCGGCGGTTTTGCTAGCAGGAGTTCAACCCCAACGAACACAGCCCGGAGACCCCTGAGGGAAAAACGGCTTCCGACGAACAAGAGGTGCTTGCTGTGGAAAACCTATCCCAAGTGGGGGTAGCCAGCTCAACAAAATGCCACACACCCAGGTGTAAGAAACAACATTGCCCAGGCATGGTCTAAGCCCCTCACCTCGTCCCTGTGCTTTGGGGAGCCGGAGGGACAGCCGAGGCCCAAGGCCCTGAGACCCCTTTGCAAAAAGCCGGCTTCCCATGGAAAGAGTTTTCCTGAGGTGCAGACCCTCTCACAAGTGGTTGTGGCAAGGTAAAGCAAATGCCCTCCACTTCTCTGGAAGGAACCACAGTGCCCAACCATGTTCTAAGCCCTCCCATCCTCCCTGGGCTTCTGGCAGCAGGAGTGAAAAGAGAGGAGCAGAGCACTGGGACCCGTTTGACAAAAACCGGCTTCCCACGGGAAAGTCTTTCTCCACGTGCAGACATGCTCCCAGGTGCCTGTGGCAAGGGGAAGGAAATGCCATACACTGATCTGGAAGAGACCACAGGGCCCAGGCACAGTCTGAACCCTTCCCTCAACCCGGCGGTTTTGCTAGCAGGAGTTCAACCCCAACGAACACAGCCCGGAGACCCCTGAGGCAAAAACGGCTTCCGACGAACAATAGGCGCTTGCTGTGGAAAACCTATCCCAAGTGGGGGTAGCCAGGTCAACAAAATGCCACACACCCAGGTGTAAGAAACAACATTGCCCAGGCATGGTCTAAGCCCCTCACCTCGTCCCTGTGCTTTGGGGAACCGGAGGGACACCCGACGCCCACGGTCCTGAGACCCCTTTGCAAAAAGCCGGCTTCCCACGGAAACAGTTTTCCTGAGGTGCAGACCCTATCCCAAGTGGTTGTGGCAAGGTAAAGCAAATGCCCTCCACTTCTCTGGAAGAAACCACAGTGCCCAGCCATGTTCTAAGCCCTCCCATCCTCCCTGGGCTTCTGGCAGCAGGAGTGAAAAGAGAGGAGCAGAGCACTGGGACCCATTTGACAAAAACCGGCTTCCCACGGGAAAGTCTTTCTCCACGTGCAGACATGCTCCCAGGTGCCTGTGGCAAGGGGAAGGAAATGCCATACACTGACCTGGAAGAGACCACAGGGCCCAGGCACAGTCTGAACCCTTCCCTCATCCCGGCGGTTTTGCTAGCAGGAGTTCAAGCCCAACGAACACAGCCCGGAGACCCCTGAGGCAAAAACGGCTTCCGACGAACAAGAGGTGCTTGCTGTGGAAAACCTATCCCAAGTGGGGGTAGCCAGCTCAACAAAATGCCACACACCCAGGTGTAAGAAACAACATTGCCCAGCCATGGTCTAAGCCCCTCACCTCGTCCCTGTGCTTTGGGGAGCCGGAGGGACACCCGAGGCCCACGGCCCTGAGACCCCTTTGCAATGAGCCGGCTTCCCATGGAAAGAGTTTTCCTGAGGTGCAGACCCTCTCACAAGTGGTTGTGGCAAGGTAAAGCAAATGCCCTCCACTTCTCTGGAAGAAACCACAGTGCCCAGCCATGTTCTAAGCCCTCCCATCCTCCCTGGGCTTCTGGCAGCAGGAGTGAAAAGAGAGGAGCAGAGCACTGGGACCCGTTTGACAAAAACCGGCTTCCCACGGGAAAGTCTTTCTCCACGTGCAGACATGCTCCCAGGTGCCTGGGGCAAGGGGAAGGAAATGCCATACACTGACC
This sequence comes from Ursus arctos, assembly GCF_023065955.2. Lineage (NCBI taxonomy): Eukaryota > Metazoa > Chordata > Mammalia > Carnivora > Ursidae > Ursus > Ursus arctos. The sequence goes on along the minus strand of NW_026623067.1, from coordinate 1,735,244 downwards.
TGGAAGAGAACACAGGGCCCAGGCACAGTATGAACCCTTCCCTCAACCCGGCGGTTTTGCTAGCAGGAGTTCAACCCCAACGAACACAGCCCGGAGACCCCTGAGGCAAAAACGGCTTCCGACGAACAATAGGTGCTTGCTGTGGAAAACCTATCCCAAGTGGGGGTAGCCAGGTCAACAAAATGCCACACACCCAGGTGTAAGAAACAACATTGCCCAGGCATGGTCTAAGCCCCTCACCTCGTCCCTGTGCTTTGGGGAGCCGGAGGGACACCCGACGCCCCCGGCCCTGAGACCCCTTTGCAAAAAGCCGGCTTCCCACGGAGACAGTTTTCCTGAGGTGCAGACCCTCTCACAAGTGGTTGTGGCAAGGTAAAGCAAATGCCCTCCACTTCTCTGGAAGAAACCACAGTGCCCAGCCATGTTCTAAGCCCTCCCATCCTCCCTGGGCTTCTGGCAGCAGGAGTGAAAAGAGAGGAGCAGAGCACTGGGACCCGTTTGACAAAAACCGGCTTCCCACGGGAAAGTCTTTCTCCACGTGCAGACATGCTCCCAGGTGCCTGTGGCAAGGAGAAGGAAATGCCATACACTGACCTGGAAGAGACCACAGGGCCCAGGCACAGTCTGAGCCCTTCCCTCATCCCGGCGGTTTTGCTAGCAGGAGTTCAACCCCAACGAGCACAGTCCGATGACCCCCTGGGGCCCAAACTGCTTCCGACGAACAATGTGCTCTTGCTGTGGAAAACCTATCCCAAGTGCGGGTAGCCAGGTCAACAAAATGCCACACACCCATTTGGAAGAAACAACATGGACCAGGCATGGTCTAACCCCTGACCTCGTCCCTGTGCTTTGGGGAGCCGGAGGGACACCCGAGGCCCACGGCACTGAGGCCCGTTTTGCAGAAAGCCGGGTTCCCACGGAAACAGCTTTCCCTTGGTGCAGACCCTATCCCAAGGGGTGGTGGCAAAGGAAAGCAAATGCCATCCCCTTCTCAGGGAGAAATCTCCGTGCCCAACCATGTTCTAAGCCCTCCCCTCCTCCCTGGGCTTCTGGCAACAGGAATGAAAACAGAGGAGCACAGCACTGGGACCCGTTTGACAGAAACCGGCTTCCCACGAGGAAGTCCTCCACGTGCAGACATGCTCCCCAGTGCCTGTGTCAAGGTGAAGGAAATGCCATACACTGACCTGGAAGAGACCACAGGGCCCAGGCACAGTCTGAGCCTTCCCTCATCCCGGCGGTTTTGCTAGCAGGAGTTCCACCGCAACGAACACAGCCCGGAGACCCCCTGGGGCCCAAAGGGCTTCCGAAGAACAATATGCTCTTGCTGTAGAAAAACCTATCCCAAGTGGGGGTAGCCAGTTCAACAAAATGCCACACAGCCAGGTGGAAGAAACAACATGGCCCAGACATGGTCTAAGACCCTCACCTCGTCTCTGTGCTTTGGGGAGCCTGAAGGACTCCCCCTGAGGCCCACGGCCCTGTGGCCCGTTGGGCAGAAAGCCGGCTACCCACGGAAACAGCTTTCCTGAGGTGCAGACCCTATCCCAAGGGGTGGTGGCAAGGGAAAGCAAATGCCATCCCCTTCTCTGGAAGAAACCCCAGTGCCCAGCCATGTTCTAAGCCCTCCACTCCTCCCTGGGCTTCTGGCATCAGGAGTGAGAAGAGAGGAGCACAGCACTGGGACCCTTTTACAGAAACCGGCTTCCCACGAGGAAGTCCTTCTCCACGTGCAGACATGCTCCCCAGTGCCTGTGGCAAGGTGAAGGAAATGCCATACACTGACCTGGAAGAGACCACAGGGCCCAGGCACAGTCTGAGCCCTTCCCTCATCCCGGCGGATTGGCTAGCAGGAGTTCCACCGCAACGAACACAGCCCGGAGACCCCCTGGGGCCCAAACGGCTTCCGAGGAACAATATGCTCTTGCTCAGGAAAACCTACCCCAAGTGGGGGTAGCCAGGTCAACAAAATGCCACACACCCAGGTGGAAGAAACAACATGGCCGAGGCATGGTCTAAGCCCCTCACCTCGTCCCTGTGCTTTGGGGAGCCGGAGGGACCCCCTAGGCCCACGGCTCTGAGGCCCGTTGGGCAGAAAGCCGGCTTCCCACGGAATAAGCTTTCCTGAGGTGCAGACCCTATCCCAATGGGTGGTGGCAAGGGAAAGCAAATGCCATCCCCTTCTCTGGAAGAAACCCCAGTGCCCAGCCATGTTCTAAGCCCTCCCCTCCTCCCTGGGCTTCTGGCATCAGGAGTGAAAAGAGAGGAGCACAGCACTGGGACCCTTTGACAGAAACCGGCTTCCCACGAGGAAGTCCTTCTCCACGTGCAGACATGCTCCCCAGTGCCTGTGGCAAGGTGAAGGAAATGCCATAGACTGACCTGGAAGAGACCACAGGGCCCAGGCACAGTCTGAGCCCTTCCCTCATCCTGGTGGTTTTGCTAGCAGGAATTCCACCGCAATGAACACAGCCCGGAGACCCCCTGTGGCCCAAACGGCTTCCGACGAACAATATGCTCTTGCTGTGGAAAACCTATCCCAAGTGGGGGTAGCCAGGTCAACAAAATGCGACACACCCAGGTGGAAGAAACAACATGGCCCAGGCATGGTCTAAGCCCCTCACCTCGTCCCTGTGCTTTGGGGAGCCAGAGGGACCCCGAGGCCCACGGCCCTGAGGCCCGTTGGGCCGAAAGCTGGCTTCCCACGGAAACAGCTTTCCTGAGGTGCAGACCCTATCCCAAGGGGTGGTGGCAAGGGAAAGCAAATGCCATCCCCTTCTCTGGAAGAAACCCCAGTGCCCAGCCATGTTCTAAGCCCTCCCATCCTCCCTGGGCTTCTGGCAGCAGGAGTGAAAAGAGAGGAGCACAGCACTGGGACCCGTTTGACAGAAACCGGCTTCCCACGAGGAAGTCCTTCTCCACGTGCAGACATGCTCCCCAGTGCCTGCGGCAAGGTGAAGGAAATGCCATACACTGACCTGGAAGAGACCACAGGGCCCAGGCACAGTGTGAGCCCTTCCCTCATCCCGGCGGTTTTGCTAGCAGGAGTTCAACCCCAACGAACACAGCCCGGAGACGCCCTGGGGCCCAAACAGCTTCCGACGAAAAATATGCTCTTGCTGTGGAAAACCTATCCCAAGTGGGGGTAGCCAGGTCAACAAAATGCCACACACCCAGGTGGAAGAAACAATATGGCCCAGGCATGGTCTAAGCCCCTCACCTCGTCCCTCTGCTTTGGGGAGCCGCGGGACCCCCGAGGCCCATGGCCCTGAGGCCCGTTGGGCAGAAAGCCGGCTTCCCACGGAAACAGCTTTCCTGAGGTGCAGACCCTATCCCAAGGGGTGGTGGCAAGGGAAAGCAAATGCCATCCCCTTCTCTGGAAGAAACCCCAGTGCCCAGCCATGTTCTAAGCCCTCCCCTCCTCCCTGGGCTTCTGGCAGCAGGAGTGAAAAGAGAGGAGCACAGCACTGGGACCCGTTTGACAGAAACCGGCTTCCCACGAGAAAGTCCTTCTCCGCGTGCAGACATGCTCCCCTGTGCCTGTGGCAAGGTGAAAGAAATGCCATACACTCTCCTGGAAGAGACCACAGGGCCCAGGCACAGTCTGAGCCCTTCCCTCATCCCAGCGGTTTTGCTAGCAGGAGTTCAACCCCAAGGAACACAGCCAGGAGACCCCCTGGGGCCCAAACGGCTTCTGACAAATAATATGCTCTTGTTGTGGAAAACGTATCCCAAGTGGGGGTAGCCAAGTCAACAAAATGCCACACACCCAGGTGGAAGAAACAACATGGCCCAGGCATGGTCTAAGCCCCTCACCTCGTCCCTGTGCTCCTGGGACCCGGAGGGACTCCCAAGGCCCATGGCCCTGAGGCCCGTTGGGCAGAAAGCCATCTTTCCACGGAAACCGCTTTCCTGAGGTGCAGACCCTATCCCAAGGGGTGGTGGCAAGAGAAAGCAAATGCCATCCCCTTCTCTGGAAGAAACCCCAGTGCCCAGCCATGTTCTAAGCCCTCCCCTCCTCCCTGGGCTTCTGGCAGCAGGAGTGAAAAGAGAGGAGCACAGCACTGGGACGCATTTGACAAAAACCGGCTTCCCACGAGAAAGTCCTTCTCCACGTGCAGACTTGTTCCCAAGTGCTGAGGACATAGTATTGAGACATATTTGGCAAAAACGGGTTCCAATGAAATATATTTCTTGATGTGCAAACTCTATCTTACGTTGTTGTGGCAAGGTGAAGGATGTGCCATACACTTATTTGTAAGAAATAACAGTGCCCATGGACGGTCTGAGCCCTAAGATCATCACTGTTCTTTTGGTATCATGAGTTAAATCCGAGGCAAACAGCACTGAGAAAATTTGGCAAAAACCGCCTTTCAATGAAATATATTTTCTCTTTTGCAAACTGTATCATAATTGTTTGTGCTAATGTAAAGAAAATGCCATAGGCTTATCCGTGAGAAACAGAAGTGTCCAGGTACGGTCTGAGCCCTCATATCAGTATTGTGCTTTTGGTAGCATTTGTTAATCCCAAGCAACACGGTATCGAGACACATTTGACAAAAAACCGCTTCCAACGAAAAATATTTTCTTCATGTTGAAACCCTATTATATGTGGTTTGGGCAATGTAAAGAAAATGCCACACCCTTATGTGTAAGAAACAACATTACCCAGGAACAGTCTAAGCCCTAACATCATCACTGGGCTTTTGGTAGCGTGAGTGAAACCCGAGGAATACAGCACTTAGACACATTTGGGAAAAACCGGCTTCCAACGAAAACGATTTTCTTAACGTGGAAACCCTATCACAAGGGGTTGTGGAATGTAAAGTAAAAAAGCGGAGTTCCAACGAGAAATATTTTCTTCACGTGGAAACCCGTTCCTGGGCACTGTTGTTTCTTACAGATAAGTGTATGGCATTTATTTATCTGGCCCTATCCACTTACGTTAGGGTTTGAAAGGGAAGAAAATATTATTCGCTGGAACACGATTTTTGCCAAATGTGTCTTAGTGCTGTTTGCCTCCGCTTTAACTCCCGCTACCAAAAGCACAGTGCTGATATTAGGGCTCAGACTGTTCCAGGGCACTGTTGTTTCTTACAGATAAGCATATGACATTTTCCTTACCTTGCCGAAAGCAGTTATGATAGGGTTTGCACATGAAGAAAATATTTTTCGTTGGACGTGGGTTTTTGTCAAATGTGTCTCAATGCTGTGTTCCTCAGGTTGGGGTTAGGGGTTTGGGGTTAGGGTTCGGGTTCGGGTTCGGGTTCGGGTTAGGGTTCGGTTTCGGGTTCGGGTTAGGGTTCGGGTTAGGGTTCGGGTTAGGGTTCGGGTTCGGGTTAGGGTTCGGGTTCGGGTTCGGGTTAGGGTTCGGGTTAGGGTTCGGGTTAGGGTTCGGGTTCGGGTTCGGGTTCGGGTTAGGGTTAGGGTTCGGGTTAGGGTTCGGGTTCGGGCTAGGGTTCGGGTTAGGGTTCGGGTTGGGTTCGGGTTAGGGTTCGGGTTTGGGTTCGGGCTAGGGTTAGCGTTCGGGTTCGGGTTAGGGTTCCGGTTAGGGTTAGGGTTCGGGTTCGGGTTAGGGTTAGGGTTAGGGTTCGGGTTCGGGTTAGGGTTAGGGTTCGGGTTAGGGTTCGGGTTCGGGTTCGGGTTAGGTTTAGGGTTCGGGTTAGGGTTCGGGTTCGGGTTAGGGTTAGGGTTAGGGTTAGGGTTCGGGTTAGGGTTCGGGTTCGGGTTCGGTTTCGGGTTCGGGTTCGGGTTAGGGTTCGGGTTCGGGTTAGGGTTAGGGTTCGGGTTAGGGTTCGGGTTAGGGTTAGGGTTCGGGTTAGGGTTCGGGTTCGGGTTCGGGTTAGGGTTCGGGTTAGGGTTCGGGTTAGGGTTCGGGTTCGGGTTAGGGTTCGGGTTCGGGTTCGGGTTAGGGTTAGGGTTCGGGTTAGGGTTAGGGTTAGGGTTAGGGTTAGGGTTCGGGTTAGGGTTAGGGTTAGGGTTCGGGTTAGGGTTCGGGTTAGGGTTAGGGTTAGGGTTCGGGTTAGGGTTCGGGTTAGGGTTAGGGTTAGGGTTCGGGTTAGGGTTAGGGTTAGGGTTCGGGTTAGGGTTCGGGTTCGGATTAGGGTTAGGGTTAGGGTTCGGGTTAGGGTTAGGGTTAGGGTTCGGGTTAGGGTTCGGGTTCGGGTTAGGGTTAGGGTTAGGGTTAGGGTTCGGGTTAGGGTTCGGGTTAGGTTTAGGGTTAGGGTTAGGGTTCGGGTTAGGGTTAGGGTTAGGGTTCGGGTTAGGGTTAGGGTTCGGGTTAGGGTTAGGGTTCGGGTTAGGGTTAGGTTAGGGTTAGGGTTAGGGTTAGGGTTCGGTTTAGGGTTAGGGTTCGGGTTAGGGTTAGGGTTAGGTTTAGGGTTCGGGTTAGGGTTAGGGTTCGGGTTAGGATTCGGGTTAGGGTTAGGGTTAGGGTTAGGGGTTAGGGTTAGGGTTAGGGTTAGGGTTGAGGTTGAGGTTAGGGTTCGGGTTAGGGTTCGGGTTAGGGTTAGGGTTCGGGTTCGGGTTAGGGTTAGGGTTAGGGTTACGGTTCGGGTTCGGGTTAGGGTTAGGGTTCGGGTTAGGGTTAGGGTTCGGGTTAGGGTTAGGGTTAGGGTTAGGGTTCGGGTTAGGGTTCGGGTTCGGGTTAGGGTTAGGGTTAGGGTTCGGGTTAGGGTTAGGGTTAGGGTTAGGGTTCGGGTTAGGGTTAGGGTTAGGGTTCGGGTTAGGGTTAGGGTTCGGGTTAGGGTTAGGGTTCGGGTTAGGGTTAGGTTAGGGTTAGGGTTAGGGTTAGGGTTCGGTTTAGGGTTAGGGTTCGGGTTAGGGTTAGGGTTAGGTTTAGGGTTCGGGTTAGGGTTAGGGTTCGGGTTAGGATTCGGGTTAGGGTTAGGGTTAGGGTTAGGGTTAGGGGTTAGGGTTAGGGTTAGGGTTAGGGTTGAGGTTGAGGTTAGGGTTCGGGTTCGGGTTCGGGTTAGGGTTAGGGTTCGGGTTCGGGTTAGGGTTAGGGTTAGGGTTACGGTTCGGGTTCGGGTTAGGGTTAGGGTTCGGGTTAGGGTTCGGGTTCGGGTTAGGTTTAGGGTTCGGGTTAGGGTTCGGGTTCGGGTTAGGGTTAGGGTTCGGGTTAGGGTTCGGGTTTGGGTTAGGGTTAGGGTTCGGGTTCGGGTTCGGTTTCGGGTTCGGGTTCGGGTTCGGGTTAGGGTTCGGGTTCGGGTTAGGGTTAGGGTTAGGGTTAGGGTTCGGGTTCGGGTTCGGGTTAGGGTTAGGGTTAGGGTTAGGGTTCGGGTTCGGGTTAGGGTTAGGGTTCGGGTTAGGGTTCGGGTTCGGGTTCGGGTTAGGTTTAGGGTTCGGGTTAGGGTTCGGGTTCGGGTTAGGGTTAGGGTTCGGGTTAGGGTTCGGGTTCGGGTTAGGGTTAGGGTTCGGGTTCGGGTTCGGTTTCGGGTTCGGGTTCGGGTTCGGGTTAGGGTTCGGGTTCGGGTTAGGGTTAGGGTTAGGGTTAGGGTTCGGGTTCGGGTTCGGGTTAGGGTTAGGGTTAGGGTTAGGGGTTAGGGTTAGGGTTAGGGTTACGGTTAGGGTTAGGGTTAGGGTTAGGGTTCGGGTTAGGGTTCGGGTTAGGGTTAGGGTTAGGGTTAGGGGTTAGGGTTAGGGTTAGGGTTAGGGTTAGGGTTGAGGTTGAAGTTAGGGTTCGGGTTCGGGTTCGGGTTAGGGTTAGTGTTCAGGTTAGGGATAGGGTTGGGGTAAGGGTCGGGTTAGGGTTCGGGTTACAGTTCGGGTTCGGGTTAGGGTTAGGTTTAGGGTTCTGTTTCTGGTTATGATTAGGGTTAGGGTTAGGGTTAGGGTTCGGGTTAGGGTTAGGGTGAGGTTTAGGGTTTGGTTTCAGGTTAGGTTTAGGGTTAGGGTTCGGGTTAGGGTTAGGGTTCATGTTCGGTTGAGGGTTCAGGTTCGGGTTAGGGTTAGGGTTATGGTTAGGGTGAGGGTTCGGGTTAGGGTTCGGGATAGGGTTAGTGTTCCTCTTAGGGTTCGGTTTAGGGTTAGGGTTAGGGTTAGATTTGGGTTAGGCTTTGGGTTTGGATTTAGGTTCGGGTTAGGGTTAGGATTAGGGTTCGGGTGAGGGTTACGGTTAGTGCTCGGTTAGGGTTCGGTTTCGGGTTCGGGTTAGGGTTAGGGTTCGGGTGAGGTTTAGGGCTAGGGTTAGGTTTAGGTTTCGGGTTACGGTTAGGGTTTAGGTTCGGGGTCAGTTTCGTGTTCAGGTTCGGGTTGGGTTAGGGTTAGGGTTATGGTCGGGTTCCGGTTAGGGTTAGGGTTAGGGTTTGGATTTGGGTTCGGTTTAGGGTTAGGGTTAGGGTTCAGTTTCGGCTTCAGATTCGGGTTAGGGTAGGGTGAGGTTTCAGATTAGGGTTAGGGTTAGGTTTAGAGTTAGGGTTCGGGTTAGGGTTCCTGTTAGGGTTAGGGTTCCTCTTAGGGTTGGGGTTACGGTTGGGGTTAGGGTTAGGTTCGGGTTAGGGTTAGGGTTCGAGTTAGGGTTAGGTTTCGGTTTCGGGTTAGGCTTAGGGTTAGGGTTAGGGTTCAGGTTAGGGATAGGGTTAGGGTTAGGGTTAGTGTTCGTGCTCGGGTTAGGGTTAGGTTTAGGGTTTGGGTTCGGGTTTGGTTTAGGGTTAGGGTTAGGTTTCGCGTTCGGGTTAGGGTTAGGGTTCAGGTTAAGTTTATGGTTAGGTTTTGTGTGGGTTAGGTTAGGGTTAGGGTTAGGGTTAGGGTTAGGGATAGGGCTGGGTAAGGGTCGGGTTAGGGTTAGGGTTAGGGGTAGGGTTAGGGTTATGGTTCGAGTTCGCGTTAGGGTTCGGTTACGGTTCGGGTTCGGGTTAGAGTACGGGTTAGAGTTACGGTTAGGGTTAAGGTTGAGGTTAGGGTTCGGGTTAGGGTTCCTCATAGGGTTCGGTTTAGGGTTAGGGTTAGGGTTAGGTTTGGGTTAGGTTTAGGGTTTGGATTCAGATTCGGGTTAGGGGTAGGCGTAGGGTTCGGGTTAGGGATTCGGTTCAGGATAGGGTTAGGTTTCGGGTTACGTTTAGGGTTCAGGTTCGGGTTAGGGTTAGGGTTCAGGTTAGGGATAGGGTTAGGTTAGGGTCGGGTTAGGGTTCGGGTTAGGGTTATGGTTAGGGTTAGGGTTAGGTTAGGGTTAGGGTTACGGTTAGGGTTAGGGTTAGGGGTTATGGTTAGGGTTAGGGTTCGGGTTGGGGTTAGGGTTAGGGTTCGGGTGAGGTTTAGGGCTAGGGTTAGGATTAGGTTTTAGGGTTAGGGTTAGGGTTATGGTTAGGGTTCGGGTTAGGGTTAGGGTTAGGGTTAGGGTTAGGGTTAGGTTAGGGTTAGGGTTAGGGTTCGGGTTCGGGTTAGGGTTAGGGTTAGGGTTCGGGTTCGGGTTAGGGTTAGGGTTAGGGTTCGGGTTCGGGTTAGGGTTAGGGTTAGGGTTCGGGTTCGGGTTAGGGTTCGGGTTAGGGTTCGGGTTCGGGTTAGGGTTCAGGTTAGGGTTCGGGTTAGGGTTAGGGTTAGGGGTTAGGGTTAGGGTTAGGGTTAGGGTTAGGGTTGAGGTTGAGGTTAGGGTTCGGGTTCGGGTTCGGGTTAGGGTTAGTGTTCAGGTTAGGGATAGGGTTGGGGTAAGGGTCGGGTTAGGGTTCGGGTTACAGTTCGGGTTCGGGTTAGGGTTAGGTTTAGGGTTCTGTTTCTGGTTATGATTAGGGTTAGGGTTAGGGTTAGGGTTCGGGTTAGGGTTAGGGTGAGGTTTAGGGTTTGGGTTAGGGTTAGGGTTAGGGTTAGGGTTCGGGTTAGGGTTCGGGTTAGGGTTCCGGTTAGGGTTAGGGTTAGGGTTAGGGTTCGGGTTAGTGTTAGGGTTAGGGTTCGGGTTAGGTTTCGGATTAGGGTTCGGGTTAGGGTTAGGGTTAGGGTTAGGGTTAGGGTTAGGGTTCGGGTTAGGGTTAGGGTTCGAGTTAGGGTTAGGTTTCGGGTTCGGGTTCGGGTTAGGGTTAGGGTTCGAGTTAGGGTTCGTGTTAGGGTTAGGGTTAGGGTTAGGGTTCGGGTTAGGGTTCGGGTTAGGGTTAGGGTTAGGGTTCGGGTTCGGGTTAGGGTTAGGTTTAGGGTTAGGGTTAGGGTTAGGTTAGGGTTAGGGTTAGGGTTCGGGTTCGGGTTAGGGTTAGGGTTAGGGTTAGGGTTCGGGTTCGATTTAGGGTTCGGGTTAGGGTTCGGGTTCGGGTTAGGGTTCGGGTTAGGGTTAGGGTTAGGGTTAGGGTTAGGGGTTAGGGTTAGGGTTAGGGTTAGGGTTGAGGTTGAGGTTAGGGTTCAGGTTCGGGTTCGGGTTAGGGTTAGTGTTCAGGTTAGGGATAGGGTTGGGGTAAGAGTCGGGTTAGGGTTCGGGTTACAGTTCGGGTTCGGGTTAGGGTTAGGTTTAGGGTTCTGTTTCTGGTTATGATTAGGGTTAGGGTTAGGGTTAGGGTTCGGGTTAGGGTTAGGGTGAGGTTTAGGGTTTGGGTTCAGGTTAGGTTTAGGGTTAGGGTTAGGGTTAGGGTTAGGGTTCATGTTCGGTTGAGGGTTCAGGTTCGGGTTAGGGTTAGGGTTATGGTTAGGGTGAGGGTTCGGGTTAGGGTTCAGGATAGGGTTAGTGTTCCTCTTAGGGTTCGGTTTAGGGTTAGGGTTACGGTTAGATTTGGGTTAGGCTTTGGGTTTGGATTTAGGTTCGGGTTAGGGTTAGGATTAGGTTTCGGGTAAGGGTTACGGTTAGTGCTCGGTTAGGGTTCGGTTTCGGGTTCGGGTTAGGGTTAGGGTTCGGGTGAGGTTTAGGGCTAGGGTTAGGTTTAGGTTTCGGGTTACGGTTAGGGTTTAGGTTCGGGGTCAGTTTCGTGTTCAGGTTCGGGTTGGGTTAGGGTTAGGGTTATGGTCGGGTTCCGGTTAGGGTTAGGGTTAGGGTTTGGATTTGGGTTCGGTTTAGGGTTAGGGTTAGGGTTCAGTTTCGGCTTCAGATTCGGGTTAGGGTAGGGTGAGGTTTCAGATTAGGGTTAGGGTTAGGTTTAGAGTTAGGGTTCGGGTTAGGGTTCCTGTTAGGGTTAGGGTTCCTCTTAGGGTTGGGGTTACGGTTGGGGTTAGGGTTAGGTTCGGGTTAGGGTTAGGGTTCGAGTTAGGGTTAGGTTTCGGTTTCGGGTTAGGCTTAGGGTTAGGGTTAGGGTTCAGGTTAGGGATAGGGTTAGGGTTAGGGTTAGGGTTAGGTTTCGGTTCGGGTTATGGTTAGGGTTGAGGTTAAGGTTAGGGTTAGGTTTTGGTGTGGGTTAGGGTTAGGGTTAGGGTTAGGGTTAGGGTTAGGGATAGGGTTGGGGTAAGGGTCGGGTTAGGGTTAGGGTTAGGGTTAGGGTTAGGTTTCCAGTTAGGGATAGGGTTAGGGTTAGGGTTAGGTTTAGCGTTAGGGTTAGGGTTTGGGTTCAGGTTAGGGTTAGGGTTAGGGTTAGGGTTACGGTTCGGGTTAGGGTTAGGGTTAGGTTTAGGGTTTGGGTTCGGGTTAGGTTTAGGGTTAGGATTAGGTTTCGGATTCGGTTTAGGGTTAGGGTTCAGGTTAAGTTTATGGTTAGGTTTTGGTGTGGGTTAGGGTTAGGGATAGGGTTAGGGTTAGGGATAGGGTTGGGTAAGGGTCGGGTTAGGGTTAGGGTTAAGGGTAGGGTTAGGGTTAGGGTTCGAGTTCGCGTTAGGGTTAGGGTTACGGTTCGGGTTCGGGTTAGAGTACGGGTTAGAGTTACGGTTAGGGTTAAGGTTGAGGTTAGGGTTCGGGTTCGGGTTAGGGTTCCTCATAGGGTTAGGGTTAGGGTTCGGGTTAGGGTTAGGGTTAGGGTTAGGGTTCCAATTATTGTTAGGGTTAGGGTTAGGTTTCGGGTTAGGGTTAGTGTGCGGCTTCCGTTTTGGGTTAGGGTTAGGGTTAGGGTTAGGGTTAGGGTTAGGGTTCGGGTTAGGGTTCGGGTTAGGGTTAGGGTTAGGGTTAGGGTTCGGGTTAGGGTTCAGGTTAGGGTTCGGGTTAGGGTTAGCGTTAGGGTTAGGGTTAGGGTTAGGGTTCGGGTTAGGGTTCGGGTTCGGGTTAGGGTTAGGGTTAGGGTTAGGGTTAGGGTTCGGGTTAGAGTTCGGGTTAGGGTTCGGGTTAGGGTTAGGGTTCGGGTTAGGGTTAGGGTTAGGGTTAGGGTTAGGGTTAGGGTTCGGGTTCGGGTTCGGGTTAGGGTTAGGGTTCGGGTTCGGGTTAGGGTTCGGGTTAGGGTTCGGGTTCGGGTTAGGGTTCGGGTTAGGGTTCGGGTTCGGGTTCGGGTTAGGGTTCGGGTTAGGGTTAGGGTTAGGGTTAGGGTTAGGGGTTAGGGTTAGGGTTAGGGTTAGGGTTAGGGTTGAGGTTGAGGTTAGGGTTCGCGTTCGGGTTCGGGTTAGGGTTAGTGTTCAGGTTAGGGATAGAGTTGGGGTAAGGGTCGGGTTAGGGTTCGGGTTACAGTTCGGGTTCGGGTTAGGGTTAGGTTTAGGGTTCTGTTTCTGGTTATGATTAGGGTTAGGGTTAGGGTTAGGGTTCGGGTTAGGGTTAGGGTGAGGTTTAGGGTTTGGGTTAGGGTTAGGGTTAGGGTTAGGGTTCGGGTTAGGGTTCGGGTTAGGGTTCCGGTTAGGGTTAGGGTTAGGGTTAGGGTTCGGGTTAGTGTTAGGGTTAGGGTTCGGGTTAGGTTTCGGATTAGGGTTCGGGTTAGGGTTAGGGTTAGGGTTAGGGTTAGGGTTAGGGTTCGGGTTAGGGTTAGGGTTCGAGTTAGGGTTAGGTTTCGGGTTCGGGTTCGGGTTAGGGTTAGGGTTCGAGTTAGGGTTCGTGTTAGGGTTAGGGTTAGGGTTAGGGTTCGGGTTAGGGTTCGGGTTAGGGTTAGGGTTAGGGTTCGGGTTCGGGTTAGGGTTAGGTTTAGGGTTAGGGTTAGGGTTAGGTTAGGGTTAGGGTTAGGGTTCGGGTTCGGGTTAGGGTTAGGGTTAGGGTTAGGGTTCGGGTTCGATTTAGGGTTCGGGTTAGGGTTCGGGTTCGGGTTAGGGTTCGGGTTAGGGTTAGGGTTAGGGTTAGGGTTAGGGGTTAGGGTTAGGGTTAGGGTTAGGGTTGAGGTTGAGGTTAGGGTTCAGGTTCGGGTTCGGGTTAGGGTTAGTGTTCAGGTTAGGGATAGGGTTGGGGTAAGAGTCGGGTTAGGGTTCGGGTTACAGTTCGGGTTCGGGTTAGGGTTAGGTTTAGGGTTCTGTTTCTGGTTATGATTAGGGTTAGGGTTAGGGTTAGGGTTCGGGTTAGGGTTAGGGTGAGGTTTAGGGTTTGGGTTCAGGTTAGGTTTAGGGTTAGGGTTAGGGTTAGGGTTAGGGTTCATGTTCGGTTGAGGGTTCAGGTTCGGGTTAGGGTTAGGGTTATGGTTAGGGTGAGGGTTCGGGTTAGGGTTCAGGATAGGGTTAGTGTTCCTCTTAGGGTTCGGTTTAGGGTTAGGGTTAGGGTTAGATTTGGGTTAGGCTTTGGGTTTGGATTTAGGTTCGGGTTAGGGTTAGGATTAGGGTTCGGGTAAGGGTTACGGTTAGTGCTCGGTTAGGGTTCGGTTTCGGGTTCGGGTTAGGGTTAGGGTTCGGGTGAGGTTTAGGGCTAGGGTTAGGTTTAGGTTTCGGGTTACGGTTAGGGTTTAGGTTCGGGGTCAGTTTCGTGTTCAGGTTCGGGTTGGGTTAGGGTTAGGGTTATGGTCGGGTTCCGGTTAGGGTTAGGGTTAGGGTTTGGATTTGGGTTCGGTTTAGGGTTAGGGTTAGGGTTCAGTTTCGGCTTCAGATTCGGGTTAGGGTAGGGTGAGGTTTCAGATTAGGGTTAGGGTTAGGTTTAGAGTTAGGGTTCGGGTTAGGGTTCCTGTTAGGGTTAGGGTTCCTCTTAGGGTTGGGGTTACGGTTGGGGTTAGGGTTAGGTTCGGGTTAGGGTTAGGGTTCGAGTTAGGGTTAGGTTTCGGTTTCGGGTTAGGCTTAGGGTTAGGGTTAGGGTTCAGGTTAGGGATAGGGTTAGGGTTAGGGTTAGGGTTAGGTTTCGGTTCGGGTTATGGTTAGGGTTGAGGTTAAGGTTAGGGTTAGGTTTTGGTGTGGGTTAGGGTTAGGGTTAGGGTTAGGGTTAGGGTTAGGGATAGGGTTGGGGTAAGGGTCGGGTTAGGGTTAGGGTTAGGGTTAGGGTTAGGTTTCCAGTTAGGGATAGGGTTAGGGTTAGGGTTAGGTTTAGCGTTAGGGTTAGGGTTTGGGTTCAGGTTAGGGTTAGGGTTAGGGTTAGGGTTACGGTTCGGGTTAGGGTTAGGGTTAGGTTTAGGGTTTGGGTTCGGGTTAGGTTTAGGGTTAGGATTAGGTTTCGGATTCGGTTTAGGGTTAGGGTTCAGGTTAAGTTTATGGTTAGGTTTTGGTGTGGGTTAGGGTTAGGGATAGGGTTAGGGTTAGGGATAGGGTTGGGTAAGGGTCGGGTTAGGGTTAGGGTTAAGGGTAGGGTTAGGGTTAGGGTTCGAGTTCGCGTTAGGGTTAGGGTTACGGTTCGGGTTCGGGTTAGAGTACGGGTTAGAGTTACGGTTAGGGTTAAGGTTGAGGTTAGGGTTCGGGTTCGGGTTAGGGTTCCTCATAGGGTTAGGGTTAGGGTTCGGGTTAGGGTTAGGGTTAGGGTTAGGGTTAGGGTTGAGGTTGAGGTTAGGGTTCAGGTTCGGGTTCGGGTTAGGGTTAGTGTTCAGGTTAGGGATAGGGTTGGGGTAAGAGTCGGGTTAGGGTTCGGGTTACAGTTCGGGTTCGGGTTAGGGTTAGGTTTAGGGTTCTGTTTCTGGTTATGATTAGGGTTAGGGTTAGGGTTAGGGTTCGGGTTAGGGTTAGGGTGAGGTTTAGGGTTTGGGTTCAGGTTAGGTTTAGGGTTAGGGTTAGGGTTAGGGTTAGGGTTCATGTTCGGTTGAGGGTTCAGGTTCGGGTTAGGGTTAGGGTTATGGTTAGGGTGAGGGTTCGGGTTAGGGTTCATGATAGGGTTAGTGTTCCTCTTAGGGTTCGGTTTAGGGTTAGGGTTAGGGTTAGATTTGGGTTAGGCTTTGGGTTTGGATTTAGGTTCGGGTTAGGGTTAGGATTAGGTTTCGGGTAAGGGTTACGGTTAGTGCTCGGTTAGGGTTCGGTTTCGGGTTCGGGTTAGGGTTAGGGTTCGGGTGAGGTTTAGGGCTAGGGTTAGGTTTAGGTTTCGGGTTACGGTTAGGGTTTAGGTTCGGGGTCAGTTTCGTGTTCAGGTTCGGGTTGGGTTAGGGTTAGGGTTATGGTCGGGTTCCGGTTAGGGTTAGGGTTAGGGTTTGGATTTGGGTTCGGTTTAGGGTTAGGGTTAGGGTTCAGTTTCGGCTTCAGATTCGGGTTAGGGTAGGGTGAGGTTTCAGATTAGGGTTAGGGTTAGGTTTAGAGTTAGGGTTCGGGTTAGGGTTCCTGTTAGGGTTAGGGTTCCTCTTAGGGTTGGGGTTACGGTTGGGGTTAGGGTTAGGTTCGGGTTAGGGTTAGGGTTCGAGTTAGGGTTAGGTTTCGGTTTCGGGTTAGGCTTAGGGTTAGGGTTAGGGTTCAGGTTAGGGATAGGGTTAGGGTTAGGGTTAGGGTTAGGTTTCGGTTCGGGTTATGGTTAGGGTTGAGGTTAAGGTTAGGGTTAGGTTTTGGTGTGGGTTAGGGTTAGGGTTAGGGTTAGGGTTAGGGTTAGGGATAGGGTTGGGGTAAGGGTCGGGTTAGGGTTAGGGTTAGGGTTAGGGTTAGGTTTCCAGTTAGGGATAGGGTTAGGGTTAGGGTTAGGTTTAGCGTTAGGGTTAGGGTTTGGGTTCAGGTTAGGGTTAGGGTTAGGGTTAGGGTTACGGTTCGGGTTAGGGTTAGGGTTAGGTTTAGGGTTTGGGTTCGGGTTAGGTTTAGGGTTAGGATTAGGTTTCGGATTCGGTTTAGGGTTAGGGTTCAGGTTAAGTTTATGGTTAGGTTTTGGTGTGGGTTAGGGTTAGGGATAGGGTTAGGGTTAGGGATAGGGTTGGGTTAGGGTTCGGGTTAGGGTTCGGGTTAGGGTTAGGGTTAGGGTTAGGGTTAGGGTTCGGGTTAGAGTTCGGGTTAGGGTTCGGGTTAGGGTTAGGGTTCGGGTTAGGGTTAGGGTTAGGGTTAGGGTTCGGGTTCGGGTTCGGGTTAGGGTTAGGGTTCGGGTTCGGGTTAGGGTTCGGGTTAGGGTTCGGGTTCGGGTTAGGGTTCGGGTTAGGGTTAGGGTTAGGGTTAGGGTTAGGGGTTAGGGTTAGGGTTAGGGTTAGGGTTAGGGTTGAGGTTGAGGTTAGGGTTCGCGTTCGGGTTCGGGTTAGGGTTAGTGTTCAGGTTAGGGATAGGGTTGGGGTAAGGGTCGGGTTAGGGTTCGGGTTACAGTTCGGGTTCGGGTTAGGGTTAGGTTTAGGGTTCTGTTTCTGGTTATGATTAGGGTTAGGGTTAGGGTTAGGGTTCGGGTTAGGGTTAGGGTGAGGTTTAGGGTTTGGGTTAGGGTTAGGGTTAGGGTTAGGGTTAGGGTTAGGGTTCGGGTTAGGGTTCCGGTTAGGGTTAGGGTTAGGGTTAGGGTTCGGGTTAGTGTTAGGGTTAGGGTTCGGGTTAGGTTTCGGATTAGGGTTCGGGTTAGGGTTAGGGTTAGGGTTAGGGTTCGGGTTAGGGTTAGGGTTCGAGTTAGGGTTAGGTTTCGGGTTCGGGTTCGGGTTAGGGTTAGGGTTCGAGTTAGGGTTCGTGTTAGGGTTAGGGTTAGGGTTAGGGTTCGGGTTAGGGTTCGGGTTAGGGTTAGGGTTAGGGTTCGGGTTCGGGTTAGGGTTAGGTTTAGGGTTAGGGTTAGGGTTAGGTTAGGGTTAGGGTTAGGGTTCGGGTTCGGGTTAGGGTTAGGGTTAGGGTTCGGGTTCGGGTTAGGGTTCGGGTTAGGGTTCGGGTTCGGGTTAGGGTTCGGGTTAGGGTTAGGGTTAGGGTTAGGGGTTAGGGTTAGGGTTAGGGTTAGGGTTAGGTTTGAGGTTGAGGTTAGGGTTCGGGTTCGGGTTCGGGTTAGGGTTAGTGTTCAGGTTAGGGATAGGGTTGGGGTAAGGGTCGGGTTAGGATTCGGGTTACAGTTCGGGTTCGGGTTAGGGTTAGGTTTAGGGTTCTGTTTCTGGTTATGATTAGGGTTAGGGTTAGGGTTAGGTTTCGGGTTAGGGTTAGGGTGAGGTTTAGGGTTTGGGTTCAGGTTAGATTTAGGGTTAGGGTTAGGGTTAGGGTTAGGGTTCATGTTCGTTTGAGGGTTCAGGTTCGGGTTAGGGTTAGGGTTATGGTTAGGGTGAGGGTTCGGGTTAGGGTTCGGGATAGGGTTAGTGTTCCTCTTAGGGTTCGGTTTAGGGTTAGGGTTAGGGTTAGATTTAGGTTAGGCTTTGGGTTTGGATTTAGGTTCGGGTTAGGGTTAGGATTAGGGTTCGGGTGAGGGTTACGGTTAGTGCTCGGTTAGGGTTCGGTTTCGGGTTCGGGTTAGGGTTAGGGTTCGGGTGAGGTTTAGGGCTAGGGTTAGGTTTAGGTTTCGGGTTACGGTTAGGGTTTAGGTTCGGGGTCAGTTTCGTGTTCAGGTTCGGGTTGGGTTAGGGTTAGGGTTATGGTCGGGTTCCGGTTAGGGTTAGGGTTAGGGTTTGGATTTGGGTTCGGTTTAGGGTTAGGGTTAGGGTTCAGTTTCGGCTTCAGATTCGGGTTAGGGTAGGGTGAGGTTTCAGATTAGGGTTAGGGTTAGGTTTAGAGTTAGGGTTCGGGTTAGGGTTCCTGTTAGGGTTAGGGTTCCTCTTAGGGTTGGGGTTACGGTTGGGGTTAGGGTTAGGTTCGGGTTAGGGTTAGGGTTCGAGTTAGGGTTAGGTTTCGGTTTCGGGTTAGGCTTAGGGTTAGGGTTAGGGTTCAGGTTAGGGATAGGGTTAGGGTTAGGGTTAGTGTTCGTGCTCGGGTTAGGGTTAGGTTTAGGGTTTGGGTTCGGGTTTGGTTTAGGGTTAGGGTTAGGTTTCGGGTTCGGGTTCGGGTTAGGGTTCAGGTTAAGTTTATGGTTAGGTTTTGGTGTGGGTTAGGGTTAGGGTTAGGGTTAGGGTTAGGGATAGGGCTGGGTAAGGGTCGGGTTAGGGTTAGGGTTAGGGGTAGGGTTAGGGTTATGGTTCGAGTTCGCGTTAGGGTTCGGTTACGGTTCGGGTTCGGGTTAGAGTACGGGTTAGAGTTACGGTTAGGGTTAAGGTTGAGGTTAGGGTTCGGGTTAGGGTTCCTCATAGGGTTCGGTTTAGGGTTAGGGTTAGGGTTAGGTTTGGGTTAGGTTTAGGGTTTGGATTCAGATTCGGGTTAGGGGTAGGCGTAGGGTTCGGGTTAGGGATTCGGTTCAGGATAGGGTTAGGTTTCGGGTTACGTTTAGGGTTCAGGTTCGGGTTAGGGTTAGGGTTCAGGTTAGGGATAGGGTTAGGTTAGGGTCGGGTTAGGGTTCGGGTTAGGGTTATGGTTAGGGTTAGGGTTAGGTTAGGGTTAGGGTTACGGTTAGGGTTAGGGTTAGGGGTTATGGTTAGGGTTAGGGTTCGGGTTGGGGTTAGGGTTAGGGTTCGGGTGAGGTTTAGGGCTAGGGTTAGGATTAGGTTTCAGGGTTAGGGTTAGGGTTAGGGTTAGGGTTAGGGTTAGGGTTCGGGTTAGGGTTAGGGTTAGGGTTAGGGTTAGGGTTAGGGTTCCAGTTATTGTTAGGGTTAGGGTTAGGTTTCGGGTTAGGGTAGTGTGCGGCTTCCGTTTTGGGTTAGGGTTCGGGTTAGGGTTAGGGTTCGGGTTAGGGTTAGGGTTCGGGTTATGGTTAGGGTTCGGGTTAGGGTTAGGGTTAGGGTTCGGGTTCGGGTTAGGGTTAGTGTTCAGGTTAGGGATAGGGTTGGGGTAAGGGTCGGGTTAGGGTTCCGGTTACAGTTCGGGTTCGGGTTAGGGTTAGGTTTAGGGTTCTGTTTCTGGTTATGATTAGGGTTAGGTTTAGGGTTAGGGTTCGGGTTAGGGTTAGGGTGAGGTTTAGGGTTTGGGTTCAGGTTAGGTTTAGGGTTAGGGTTAGGGTTAGGGTTCATGTTCGGTTGAGGTTCAGGTTCGGGTTAGGGTTAGGGTTATGGTTAGGGTTAGGGTTCGAGTTAGGGTTCCTGATAGGATTAGTGTTCCTCTTAGGGTTCGGTTTAGGGTTAGGGTTAGGGTTAGATTTGGGTTAGGCTTTGGGTTTGGATTTAGGTTCGGGTTAGGTTTAGGATTAGGGTTCGGGTGAGGGTTACGGTTAGTGTTCGGTTAGGGTTTGGGTTCGGGTTAGGGTTCGGGTTAGGGTTAGGGTTCGGGTGAGGTTTAGGGCTAGGGTTAGGTTTAGGTTTCGGGTTTCGGTTAGGGTTTAGGTTCGGGGTCAGTTTCGTGTTCAGGTTCGGGTTAGGGTTAGGGTTAGGGTTCAGGTTAGGGATAGGGTTAGGGTTAGGGTTTGCGTTAGGGTTAGGGTTTGGGTTCAGGTTAGAGTTAGGGTTAGGTTTAGGGTTACGGTTCGGGTTAGGGTTAGGGTGAGATTTAGGGTTTGGGTTCGGGTTAGGTTTAGGGTTAGGGTTAGGTTTCGGGTTCGGGTTAGGATTAGGGTTCAGGTTAAGGTTAGTGTTAGGATTTGGTGTTGGTTATGGTTAGGGTTAGGGTTAGGGTTAGGGTTAGGGTTAGGGATAGGGTTGGGGTAAGGGTCGGGTTAGGGTTAGGGTTAGGGTTAGGGTTAGAGTTTGGGTTAGGGTTAGGGTTATGGTTCGGGTTCGGGTTAGGGTTCGGGTTCGGGTTAGGGTTAGGATTAGGGTTAGGGTTCGGTTTCTGGTTATGGTTAGGTTTAGGGTTAGGGTTAGCGTTTGGGTTACTGTTCGGGTTCGGCTTAGGGTTAGGGTTTTGGTTAGGGTTAGGGTTCGGGTAGGGTTATGGTTAGGATTAGGGTTCAGATTCGGGTTTGGGTTAGGTTTAGTGTTAGGGTTAGGGTCAGGGTTAGGGTTAGGGTTAGGGTTAGGGTTAGGGTTCAGGTTAAGGATAGGTTTGAGGTAAGGTTCGGGATAGGGTTTGGGTTAGGGTTAGGGTTAGGGTTCAGGTTAGGTTTAGGGTTAGGGTTAGGTTAAGGGTTAGGGTTCGGGTTCAGGTGAGGGTTACGTTTAGGGTTCGGTTAGGGTTCGGGTTCGGGTTAGGGTTCGGGTTAGGGTTAGGGTTCGGGTTGGGGTTAGGGTTAGGGTTCGGGTGAGGTTTAGGGCTAGGGTTAGTTTTAGGTTTTGGGTTAGGGTTAGGGTTCGGGTTAGGGTTAGTGTTCGGGCCCGGGTTAGGGTTAGGGTTAGGGTTCGGGTTAGCGTTAGGATTAGGGTTAGGGTTAGGGTTTAGGTTCAGGTTCCGGTTAGGGTTCGTGTTCGGGTTAGGGTTAGTGTTAGGTTTAGGGTTCGGGTTCGGGTTAGGGTTCTGGTTATGGTTACGGTTATGGTTAGGGTGTGGTTTGGGTTAGGGTTAGGCTTAAGGTTAGGGTTAGGGTTAGCGTCCGGGTTCGGTTTTGGGTTCGGGTTCGGGTTAGCGTTAGGGTTAGGGTTAGGCTTATGGTTTGGGTGAGGGTTCGGGTTCGGGTTAGGGTTCGGGTTACGGTTAGGGTTAGGGTTAGGGTTAGGGTTCAGGTTAGGGATAGGGTTAGGGTTCGTGTTCGGGTTAGGGTTAGTGTTAGGTTTAAGTTTCGGGTTCGGGTTAGGGTTCGGGTTTGGGTTCGGGTTAGTGTTAAGGTGAGGTTTCGGGTTAGGGTTAGGGTTTGGGTTAGGTTTAGGGTTAGGGTTACGGTTCGGGTTAGGGTTAGGGTGAGGTTTAGGGTTTGGGTTAGGTTTAGGGTTCGAGTTCGCGTTAGGGTTAGGGTTAGGGTTAGGGTTAGGGTTAGGTTAGGGTTAGGGTTCGGGTTAGGGTTAGGGTTAGGTTTAGGGTTAGGGTTACGGTTCGAGTTAGGGTTAGGGTGAGGTTTAGGGTTTGGGTTCGGGTTAGGTTAGGGTTAGGGTTAGGGTTAGGGTTAGGGTTAGGTTCGGGTTAGGGTTAGGTTACAGGTTCGTGTTAGGTTTCGCGTTCACGTTCAGGTTAGGTTTACGGTTAGGGATCAGGTTAGGGTTCGGTTTCGGGTTAGGGTTAGGGTTAGGGTTAGGGTTCGGGTTAGGGTTCGGGTGAGGTTTAGGGTTTGAGTTCGGGTTAGGTTTAGGGTTAGGGTTAGGGTTAGGGTTAGGGTTAGGTTAGGGTTAGGGTTAGGGTTAGGGTTCGGGTTAGGTTTAGGGTTAGGGTTAGGGTTAGGGTTTAGGGTTAGGGTTAGGGTTAGGGTTAGGGTTCGGTTTAGGTTTAGGGTTAGGTTTAGGGTTACGGTTACGGTTCGAGTTAGGGTTAGGGTGAGGTTTAGGGTTTGGGTTCGGGTCAGGTTTAGGGTTAGGGTTAGGGTTAGGGTTCATGTTCGGGTGAGGGTTCAGGTTCGGGTTAGGGTTAGGATTATGTTTAGGGTTGGGTTCGTGTTAGGTTTCGGGTTAGGGTTAGTGTTCCTCTTAGGGTTCGGTTTAGGGTTAGGGTTAGGGTTAGGTTTGGGTTAGGCTTTGGGTTTGGATTCGGGTTCGGGTTAGGGTTAGGATAGGGTTCGGGTGAGGGTTACGGTTAGGGTTCGGTTAGGGTTTGGGTTCGGGTTAGGGTTCGGGTTCGGGTTAGGGTTCGGGTGAGGTTTAGGGCTAAGGTTAGGTTTAGGTTTCGGGTTACGGTTAGGGTTCAGGTTCGGGGTTGGTTTCCTGTTCAGGTTCGGGTTAGGGTTAGGGTTAGGGTTAGGGTTAGGGTTTGGGTTCCGGTTAGCGTTAGGGTTAGGGTTAGGATTTGCTTTCGTTTTAGGGTTAGGGTTAGGGTTCAGTTTCGGCTTCAGATTCGGATTAGGGTAGGGTGAAGTTTCAGATTAGGGTGAGGGTTAGGGTTAGAGTTAGGTTTCGGGTTAGGGTTCCGGTTAGGGTTAGGGTTCCTCTTAGGGTTGTGGTTACGGTTGGGGTTAGGGTTAGGTTAGGGTTAGGGTTATGGTTCTGGTTAGGCTTAGGGTTAGGGTTAGGGTTCAGATTAGTGATAGGGATAGGGTAAGGTTTAGGGTTAGGGTTAGTGTTCGGGCTTGGGTTAGGGTTAGGGTTAGGGTTTGGGTTAGCGTTAGGGTTAGGGTTAGGGTTAGGGTTACGGTTCGGGTTAGGCTTAGGGTGAGGTTTAGGGTTTGGGTGCGTGTTAGGTTTAGGGTTAGGGTTAGGTTTCGGGTTCGGGTTCGGGTTAGGGTTCATGTTAAGGTTAGGGTTAGGTTTTGGTGTGGGTTAGGGTTAGGGTTGGGTTAGGGTTAGGGTTAGGGATAGGGTTCGAGTTCGGGTTAGGGTTAGGGTTACGGTTCCGGTTCGTGTTAGGGTTCGGATTAGGGTACGGGTTAGAGTTAGGGTTAGGGTTAAGTTTGAGGTTAGGGTTCGGGTTCCGGTTAGGGATAGGGTTAGGGTTAGGGTTAGGGTTCAATTTCGGGTTAGGGTTAGGGTTCAGGTTAGGGTTAGGGTTAGGGTTAGGGTTAGGGTTCGGGTTAGGGTTCGGTTTCGGATTAGGGTTAGGGTTTGGGTTAGGGTTCGGCTGAGGTTTAGGGTTTGAGTTCGGGTTAGGGTTAGGGTTAGGGTTAGGGTTAGGGTTCATGTTCGGTTGAGGGTTCAGGTTCGGGTTAGGGTTAGGATTATGTTTAGGGTTGGTGTTCATGTTAGGGTTCGGGTTAGGGTTAGTGTTCCTCTTAGGGTTTGGTTTAGGGTTAGGGTTAGGGTTAGGTTTGGGTTAGGGTTCGGGTTCGGGATAGGGTTAGGTTTCGGGTTACAGTTAGGGTTCAGGTTCGGGTTCGGTTTCGGATTCAGGTTCGGGTTCGGGTTAGAGTTAGGGTTAGTGTTAGGTTTCGTGTTAGGGTTAGGGTTTCGATTCGGATTCGG
This sequence comes from Ursus arctos, assembly GCF_023065955.2. Taxonomy (NCBI): domain Eukaryota; kingdom Metazoa; phylum Chordata; class Mammalia; order Carnivora; family Ursidae; genus Ursus; species Ursus arctos. The sequence goes on along the minus strand of NW_026623067.1, from coordinate 1,712,253 downwards.
GTTAGGGTTAGGGTTAGGGTTAGGGTTACGGTTAGCATTAGGGTTAGGGTTCGGGTTAGGGTTAGGGTTAGAGTTCAGGTTAGGGATAGGGTTGGGGTAAGTGTCGGGTTAGGGTTCGGGTTACAGTTCGGGTTCGGGTTAGGGTTAGGTTTTGGGTTCGGTTTCTGGTTATGATTAGGGTTAGGGTTAGGGTTCGGGTTAGGGTACGGGTTAGAGTTAGGGTTAGGGTTAAGTTTGAGGTTAGGGTTCGGGTTCGGGTTAGGGTTCCTCTTAGGGTTCGGTTTAGGTTAGGGTTAGGGTTAGGTTTGGGTTAGGTTTAGGGTTTGGATTCGGATTCGGGTTAGGCTTAGGGTTAGGTTTCGGGTTACGGTTCGGGCTCAGGTTCGGGTTCGGTTTCAGGTTCAGGTTCGGGTTCGGGTTAGAGTTAGGGTTAGGGTTAGGTTTAGGGTTAGGGTTAGGGTTCAGGTTGGTGATAGGGTTAGAGTTAGGGTTGGGTTAGGGTTATGGTTAGGGTTAGCGTTAGGGTTAGGGTTCGGGTTCGGGTTCTGGTTAGGGTTCGTGTTCGGGTTAGGGTTAGTGTTAGGTTTAGGGTTCGGGTTCGGGTTCGGGTTAGGGTTAGGGTTCGGGTTATGGTTAGGGTTAGGGTTCATGTTCAGGTTCCGGTTAGGGTTCGTGTTCGGGTTCGGGTTAGTGTTAGGTTTAGGGTTCGGGTTCGGGTGTGGTTTCGGGTTCGGGTTCGGGTTAGGGTTAGTGTTAGGGTTAGGGTTAGGGTTAGGGTTAGGGTTACGGTTAGGGTTAGGGTTCGGGTTAGGGTTAGTGTTAGGGTTAGGGTTAGGGTTAGGTTCGGGTTAGGTTACGGGTTCGTGTTAGGTTTCGGGTTAGGGTTAGTCTTCCTCTTAGGTTTCGGTTTAAGGTTAGGGTTAGGGTTAGGTTTGGGTTAGGCTTTGGGTTTGGATTCGGGTCGGGTTAGGGTTAGGATAGGGTTCAGGTGAGGGTTACGGTTAGGGTTCGGATAGGGTTCGGGTTCGGGTTACGGTTCGGGTTCGGGTTAGGGTTCGGGTTCGGGTTAGGGTTAGGGTTCGGGTGAGGTTAGTGTTAGGGTTAGGGTTAGGGTTAGGTTCGGGTTAGGGTTAGGTTACGGGTTCGTGTTAGGTTTCAGGTTCTCGTTCAGGTTAGGGTTACGGTTAGGGGTCGGGTTAGGGTTCGGGTTAGGGTTAGGGTTAGGGTTCAGGTTCAGATTCCGGTTAGGGTTCGTGTTCGGGTTAGGGTTAGTGTTAGGTTTAGGGTTCGGTTTATGGTTAGGGTTAAGGTTAGTGTGCGGGTTCAGTTTTGGGTTAGGGTTTGGGTTCGGGTAACGTTTGGGTTAGGGTTAGTGTTTGGCTTCGGGTTCGGGTTAGGTTTAGGGTTAGGGTTCGGGTTCGGGTTAGGGTTCAGGTTCAGGTTCCGGTTAGGGTTCGTGTTCGGGTTAGGGTTAGTGTTAGGTTTAGGGTTAGGTTTAGGGTTAGGGTTAGGGTTCAGGTTAGGGATAGGTTTAAGGTTAGGGTTAGGGTTAGTGTTCAGGCTCGGGTTAGGGTTAGGGTTCGGATTAGCCTTAGGGTTAGAGTTAGGGTTTGTGTTAGGGTTACGGTTCGGGTTAGGGTTAGGGTGAGGTTTAGCGTTTGGGTTCGGGTTAGGTTTTGGGTTAGTGTTAGGGTTAGGTTTCGGGTTAGTTTTTGGTGTGGGTTAGGCTTAGGGTTCGGGTGAGTTAGGGTTAGGGTTAGGGTTAGGGTTCGTGTTCGGTTGAGGTTTCAGGTTCGGGTTAGGGTTAGGGTTTGGGTTCGGGTTAGCGTTAGGGTTAGGGTTAGGTTTAGGGTTACAGTTCGGTTTAGGGTTAGGGTGAGGTTTAGGGCTTGGGTTCGGGTTAGGTTTAGGGTTATGGTTAGGGTTCAGGTTCGGGTTAGGGTTAGGGTTCAGGTTAGGGTTAGGGTTAGGGTTAGGATTAGGGTTAGGGTTAGGGGTAGGGTTAGGGTTCGGGTTAGCGTTAGGGTTAGGGTTTGGTTTCGGGTTAGGGTTAGTGTTAGGGTTCAGGTTAGGGTTCGAGTTCGGATTAGGGTTATGGTTACGGTTCGGGTTCGGGTTAGGGTTCGGGTTAGGGTACGGGTTAGAGTTAGGGTTAGGGTTAAGGTTGAGGTTAGGGTTGGGTTCGTGTTAGGGTTCCTCTTACGTTTCGGTTTAGGTTAGGGTTAGGGTTAGGTTTGGGTTAGGTTTAGGGTTCGGATTCGGATTCGGGTTAGGGTTAGGGTTAGTGTTCGCTTTAGGGTTACGGTTAGGGTTCGGGTTAGGGTTCGGGTTCGGGATAGGGTTAGGTTTCGGGTTACGGTTCGGGTTCAGGTTTGGGTTCGGTTTCAGGTTCAGGTTCGAGTTCGGGTTAGAGTTAGGGTTAGTGTTAGGTTTCGGGTTAGGGTTAGGGTTCGGGTTAGCGTACGGATTAGAGTTAGGGTTAGGGTTAAGGTTGAGGTTAGGGTTTGGGTTCCGGTTAGGGTTCCTGTTAGGGTTCGGTTTAGGGTTAGGGTTAGGGTTAGGGTTAGGTTTGGGTTAGGTTTAGGGTTTGGATTCGGATTCGGGTTAGGGTTAGGGTTAGGGTTAGGGTTCGGGTTAGGGTTAGGTTTAGGGTTCGGGTTAGGGATTCGGTTCAGGATAGGGTTAGGTTTCGGGTTACGTTTAGGGTTCAGGTTCGGGTTAGGGTTAGGGTTCAGGTTAGGGATAGGGTTAGGTTAGGGTCGGGTTAGGGTTCGGGTTAGGGTTATGGTTAGGGTTAGGGTTAGGTTAGGGTTAGGGTTACGGTTAGGGTTAGGGTTAGGGGTTATGGTTAGGGTTAGGGTTCGGGTTGGGGTTAGGGTTAGGGTTCGGGTGAGGTTTAGGGCTAGGGTTAGGATTAGGTTTCAGGGTTAGGGTTAGGGTTAGGGTTAGGGTTAGGGTTAGGGTTCGGGTTAGGGTTAGGGTTAGGGTTAGGGTTAGGGTTCCAGTTATTGTTAGGGTTAGGGTTAGGTTTCGGGTTAGGGTAGTGTGCGGCTTCCGTTTTGGGTTAGGGTTCGGGTTAGGGTTAGGGTTCGGGTTAGGGTTAGGGTTCGGGTTATGGTTAGGGTTCGGGTTAGGGTTAGGGTTAGGGTTCGGGTTCGGGTTAGGGTTAGTGTTCAGGTTAGGGATAGGGTTGGGGTAAGGGTCGGGTTAGGGTTCCGGTTACAGTTCGGGTTCGGGTTAGGGTTAGGTTTAGGGTTCTGTTTCTGGTTATGATTAGGGTTAGGGTTAGGGTTAGGGTTCGGGTTAGGGTTAGGGTGAGGTTTAGGGTTTGGGTTCAGGTTAGGTTTAGGGTTAGGGTTAGGGTTAGGGTTCATGTTCGGTTGAGGGTTCAGGTTCGGGTTAGGGTTAGGGTTATGGTTAGGGTTAGGGTTCGAGTTAGGGTTCCTGATAGGATTAGTGTTCCTCTTAGGGTTCGGTTTAGGGTTAGGGTTAGGGTTAGATTTGGGTTAGGCTTTGGGTTTGGATTTAGGTTCGGGTTAGGTTTAGGATTAGGGTTCGGGTGAGGGTTACGGTTAGTGTTCGGTTAGGGTTTGGGTTCGGGTTAGGGTTCGGGTTAGGGTTAGGGTTCGGGTGAGGTTTAGGGCTAGGGTTAGGTTTAGGTTTCGGGTTTCGGTTAGGGTTTAGGTTCGGGGTCAGTTTCGTGTTCAGGTTCGGGTTAGGCTTAGGGTTAGGGTTAGGGTTCAGGTTAGGGATAGGGTTAGGGTTAGGGTTTGCGTTAGGGTTAGGGTTTGGGTTCAGGTTAGAGTTAGGGTTAGGTTTAGGGTTACGGTTCGGGTTAGGGTTAGGGTGAGATTTAGGGTTTGGGTTCGGGTTAGGTTTAGGGTTAGGGTTAGGTTTCGGGTTCGGGTTAGGATTAGGGTTCAGGTTAAGGTTAGTGTTAGGATTTGGTGTTGGTTATGGTTAGGGTTAGGGTTAGGGTTAGGGATAGGGTTGGGGTAAGGGTCGGGTTAGGGTTAGGGTTAGGGTTAGGGTTAGAGTTTGGGTTAGGGTTAGGGTTATGGTTCGGGTTCGGGTTAGGGTTCGGGTTCGGGTTAGGGTTAGGATTAGGGTTAGGGTTTGGTTTCTGGTTATGGTTAGGTTTAGGGTTAGGGTTAGCGTTTGGGTTACTGTTCGGGTTCGGCTTAGGGTTAGGGTTTTGGTTAGGGTTAGGGTTCGGGTAGGGTTATGGTTAGGATTAGGGTTCAGATTCGGGTTTGGGTTAGGTTTAGTGTTAGGGTTAGGGTCAGGGTTAGGGTTAGGGTTAGGGTTAGGGTTAGGGTTCAGGTTAAGGATAGGTTTGAGGTAAGGTTCGGGATAGGGTTTGGGTTAGGGTTAGGGTTAGGGTTCAGGTTAGGTTTAGGGTTAGGGTTAGGTTAAGGGTTAGGGTTCGGGTTCAGGTGAGGGTTACGTTTAGGGTTCGGTTAGGGTTCGGGTTCGGGTTAGGGTTCGGGTTAGGGTTAGGGTTCGGGTTGGGGTTAGGGTTAGGGTTCGGGTGAGGTTTAGGGCTAGGGTTAGTTTTAGGTTTTGGGTTAGGGTTAGGGTTCGGGTTAGGGTTAGTGTTCGGGCCCGGGTTAGGGTTAGGGTTAGGGTTCGGGTTAGCGTTAGGATTAGGGTTAGGGTTAGGGTTTAGGTTCAGGTTCCGGTTAGGGTTCGTGTTCGGGTTAGGGTTAGTGTTAGGTTTAGGGTTCGGGTTCGGGTTAGGGTTCTGGTTATGGTTACGGTTATGGTTAGGGTGTGGTTTGGGTTAGGGTTAGGCTTAAGGTTAGGGTTAGGGTTAGCGTCCGGGTTCGGTTTTGGGTTCGGGTTCGGGTTAGCGTTAGGGTTAGGGTTAGGCTTATGGTTTGGGTGAGGGTTCGGGTTCGGGTTAGGGTTCGGGTTACGGTTAGGGTTAGGGTTAGGGTTAGGGTTCAGGTTAGGGATAGGGTTAGGGTTCGTGTTCGGGTTAGGGTTAGTGTTAGGTTTAAGTTTCGGGTTCGGGTTAGGGTTCGGGTTTGGGTTCGGGTTAGTGTTAAGGTGAGGTTTCGGGTTAGGGTTAGGGTTTGGGTTAGGTTTAGGGTTAGGGTTACGGTTCGGGTTAGGGTTAGGGTGAGGTTTAGGGTTTGGGTTAGGTTTAGGGTTCGAGTTCGCGTTAGGGTTAGGGTTAGGGTTAGGGTTAGGGTTAGGTTAGGGTTAGGGTTCGGGTTAGGGTTAGGGTTAGGTTTAGGGTTAGGGTTACGGTTCGAGTTAGGGTTAGGGTGAGGTTTAGGGTTTGGGTTCGGGTTAGGTTAGGGTTAGGGTTAGGGTTAGGGTTAGGGTTAGGGTTAGGTTCGGGTTAGGGTTAGGTTACAGGTTCGTGTTAGGTTTCGCGTTCACGTTCAGGTTAGGTTTACGGTTAGGGATCAGGTTAGGGTTCGGTTTCGGGTTAGGGTTAGGGTTAGGGTTAGGGTTAGGGTTAGGGTTCGGGTTAGGGTTCGGGTGAGGTTTAGGGTTTGAGTTCGGGTTAGGTTTAGGGTTAGGGTTAGGGTTAGGGTTAGGGTTAGGGTTAGGTTAGGGTTAGGGTTAGGGTTCGGGTTAGGTTTAGGGTTAGGGTTAGGGTTAGGGTTTAGGGTTAGGGTTAGGGTTAGGGTTAGGGTTAGGGTTCGGTTTAGGTTTAGGGTTAGGTTTAGGGTTAGGGTTACGGTTCGAGTTAGGGTTAGGGTGAGGTTTAGGGTTTGGGTTCGGGTTAGGTTAGGGTTAGGGTTAGGGTTAGGTTGGGGTTAGGGTTAGGGTTACGTTCGGGTTAGGGTTAGGTTCCAGGTTCGTGTTAGGTTTCGCTTTCACGTTCAGGTTAGGTTTACGGTTAGGGATCAGGTTAGGGTTCGGTTTCGGGTTAGCGTTAGGGTTAGGGTTCGGGTTAGGGTTCGGGTGAGGTTTAGGGTTTGAGTTCGGGTCAGGTTTAGGGTTAGGGTTAGGGTTAGGGTTCATGTTCGGGTGAGGGTTCAGGTTCGGGTTAGGGTTAGGATTATGTTTAGGGTTGGGTTCGTGTTAGGTTTCGGGTTAGGGTTAGTGTTCCTCTTAGGGTTTGGTTTAGGGTTAGGGTTAGGGTTAGGTTTGTGTTAGGCTTTGGGTTTGGATTCGGGTTCGGGTTAGGGTTAGGATAGGGTTCGGGTGAGGGTTACGGTTAGGGTTCGGTTAGGGTTCGGGTTCGGGTTAGGGTTAGGGTTCGGGTTCGGGTTAGGGTTCGGGTGAGGTTTAGGGCTAAGGTTAGGTTTAGGTTTCGGGTTACGGTTAGGGTTCAGGTTCGGGGTTGGTTTCCTGTTCAGGTTCGGGTTAGGGTTAGGGTTAGGGTTAGGGTTAGGGTTTGGGTTCCGGTTAGGGTTAGGGTTAGGGTTAGGATTTGCTTTCGTTTTAGGGTTAGGGTTAGGGTTCAGTTTCGGCTTCAGATTCGGATTAGGGTAGGGTGAAGTTTCAGATTAGGGTGAGGGTTAGGGTTAGAGTTAGGTTTCGGGTTAGGGTTCCGGTTAGGGTTAGGGTTCCTCTTAGGGTTGTGGTTACGGTTGGGGTTAGGGTTAGGTTAGGGTTAGGGTTATGGTTCTGGTTAGGCTTAGGGTTAGGGTTAGGGTTCAGATTAGTGATAGGGATAGGGTAAGGTTTAGGGTTAGGGTTAGTGTTCGGGCTTGGGTTAGGGTTAGGGTTAGGGTTTGGGTTAGCGTTAGGGTTAGGGTTAGGGTTAGGGTTACGGTTCGGGTTAGGCTTAGGGTGAGGTTTAGGGTTTGGGTGCGTGTTAGGTTTAGGGTTAGGGTTAGGTTTCGGGTTCGGGTTCGGGTTAGGGTTCATGTTAAGGTTAGGGTTAGGTTTTGGTGTGGGTTAGGGTTAGGGTTGGGTTAGGGTTAGGGTTAGGGATAGGGTTCGAGTTCGGGTTAGGGTTAGGGTTACGGTTCCGGTTCGTGTTAGGGTTCGGATTAGGGTACGGGTTAGAGTTAGGGTTAGGGTTAAGTTTGAGGTTAGGGTTCGGGTTCCGGTTAGGGATAGGGTTAGGGTTAGGGTTAGGGTTCAATTTCGGGTTAGGGTTAGGGTTCAGGTTAGGGTTAGGGTTAGGGTTAGGGTTAGGGTTCGGGTTAGGGTTCGGTTTCGGATTAGGGTTAGGGTTTGGGTTAGGGTTCGGCTGAGGTTTAGGGTTTGAGTTCGGGTTAGGGTTAGGGTTAGGGTTAGGGTTAGGGTTCATGTTCGGTTGAGGGTTCAGGTTCGGGTTAGGGTTAGGATTATGTTTAGGGTTGGTGTTCATGTTAGGGTTCGGGTTAGGGTTAGTGTTCCTCTTAGGGTTTGGTTTAGGGTTAGGGTTAGGGTTAGGTTTGGGTTAGGGTTCGGGTTCGGGATAGGGTTAGGTTTCGGGTTACAGTTAGGGTTCAGGTTCGGGTTCGGTTTCGGATTCAGGTTCGGGTTCGGGTTAGAGTTAGGGTTAGTGTTAGGTTTCGTGTTAGGGTTAGGGTTTCGATTCGGATTCGGGTTAGGGTTAGGGTTAGGGTTAGGGTTACGGTTAGCATTAGGGTTAGGGTTCGGGTTAGGGTTAGGGTTAGAGTTCAGGTTAGGGATAGGGTTGGGGTAAGTGTCGGGTTAGGGTTCGGGTTACAGTTCGGGTTCGGGTTAGGGTTAGGTTTTGGGTTCGGTTTCTGGTTATGATTAGGGTTAGGGTTAGGGTTCGGGTTAGGGTACGGGTTAGAGTTAGGGTTAGGGTTAAGTTTGAGGTTAGGGTTCGGGTTCGGGTTAGGGTTCCTCTTAGGGTTCGGTTTAGGTTAGGGTTAGGGTTAGGTTTGGGTTAGGTTTAGGGTTTGGATTCGGATTCGGGTTAGGCTTAGGGTTAGGTTTCGGGTTACGGTTCGGGCTCAGGTTCGGGTTCGGTTTCAGGTTCAGGTTCGGGTTCGGGTTAGAGTTAGGGTTAGGGTTAGGTTTAGGGTTAGGGTTAGGGTTCAGGTTGGTGATAGGGTTAGAGTTAGGGTTGGGTTAGGGTTATGGTTAGGGTTAGCGTTAGGGTTAGGGTTCGGGTTCGGGTTCTGGTTAGGGTTCGTGTTCGGGTTAGGGTTAGTGTTAGGTTTAGGGTTCGGGTTCGGGTTCGGGTTAGGGTTAGGGTTCGGGTTATGGTTAGGGTTAGGGTTCATGTTCAGGTTCCGGTTAGGGTTCGTGTTCGGGTTCGGGTTAGTGTTAGGTTTAGGGTTCGGGTTCGGGTGTGGTTTCGGGTTCGGGTTCGGGTTAGGGTTAGTGTTAGGGTTAGGGTTAGGGTTAGGGTTAGGGTTACGGTTAGGGTTAGGGTTCGGGTTAGGGTTAGTGTTAGGGTTAGGGTTAGGGTTAGGTTCGGGTTAGGTTACGGGTTCGTGTTAGGTTTCGGGTTAGGGTTAGTCTTCCTCTTAGGTTTCGGTTTAAGGTTAGGGTTAGGGTTAGGTTTGGGTTAGGCTTTGGGTTTGGATTCGGGTCGGGTTAGGGTTAGGATAGGGTTCGGGTGAGGGTTACGGTTAGGGTTCGGATAGGGTTCGGGTTCGGGTTACGGTTCGGGTTCGGGTTAGGGTTCGGGTTCGGGTTAGGGTTAGGGTTCGGGTGAGGTTAGTGTTAGGGTTAGGGTTAGGGTTAGGTTCGGGTTAGGGTTAGGTTACGGGTTCGTGTTAGGTTTCAGGTTCTCGTTCAGGTTAGGGTTACGGTTAGGGGTCGGGTTAGGGTTCGGGTTAGGGTTAGGGTTAGGGTTCAGGTTCAGATTCCGGTTAGGGTTCGTGTTCGGGTTAGGGTTAGTGTTAGGTTTAGGGTTCGGTTTATGGTTAGGGTTAAGGTTAGTGTGCGGGTTCAGTTTTGGGTTAGGGTTTGGGTTCGGGTAACGTTTGGGTTAGGGTTAGTGTTTGGCTTCGGGTTCGGGTTAGGTTTAGGGTTAGGGTTCGGGTTCGGGTTAGGGTTCAGGTTCAGGTTCCGGTTAGGGTTCGTGTTCGGGTTAGGGTTAGTGTTAGGTTTAGGGTTAGGTTTAGGGTTAAGGTTAGGGTTCAGGTTAGGGATAGGTTTAAGGTTAGGGTTAGGGTTAGTGTTCAGGCTCGGGTTAGGGTTAGGGTTCGGATTAGCCTTAGGGTTAGAGTTAGGGTTTGTGTTAGGGTTACGGTTCGGGTTAGGGTTAGGGTGAGGTTTAGCGTTTGGGTTCGGGTTAGGTTTTGGGTTAGTGTTAGGGTTAGGTTTCGGGTTAGTTTTTGGTGTGGGTTAGGCTTAGGGTTCGGGTGAGTTAGGGTTAGGGTTAGGGTTAGGGTTCGTGTTCGGTTGAGGTTTCAGGTTCGGGTTAGGGTTAGGGTTTGGGTTCGGGTTAGCGTTAGGGTTAGGGTTAGGTTTAGGGTTACAGTTCGGTTTAGGGTTAGGGTGAGGTTTAGGGCTTGGGTTCGGGTTAGGTTTAGGGTTATGGTTAGGGTTCAGGTTCGGGTTAGGGTTAGGGTTCAGGTTAGGGTTAGGGTTAGGGTTAGGATTAGGGTTAGGGTTAGGGGTAGGGTTAGGGTTCGGGTTAGCGTTAGGGTTAGGGTTTGGTTTCGGGTTAGGGTTAGTGTTAGGGTTCAGGTTAGGGTTCGAGTTCGGATTAGGGTTATGGTTACGGTTCGGGTTCGGGTTAGGGTTCGGGTTAGGGTACGGGTTAGAGTTAGGGTTAGGGTTAAGGTTGAGGTTAGGGTTGGGTTCGTGTTAGGGTTCCTCTTACGTTTCGGTTTAGGTTAGGGTTAGGGTTAGGTTTGGGTTAGGTTTAGGGTTCGGATTCGGATTCGGGTTAGGGTTAGGGTTAGTGTTCGCTTTAGGGTTACGGTTAGGGTTCGGGTTAGGGTTCGGGTTCGGGATAGGGTTAGGTTTCGGGTTACGGTTCGGGTTCAGGTTTGGGTTCGGTTTCAGGTTCAGGTTCGAGTTCGGGTTAGAGTTAGGGTTAGTGTTAGGTTTCGGGTTAGGGTTAGGGTTCGGGTTAGCGTACGGATTAGAGTTAGGGTTAGGGTTAAGGTTGAGGTTAGGGTTTGGGTTCCGGTTAGGGTTCCTGTTAGGGTTCGGTTTAGGGTTAGGGTTAGGGTTAGGGTTAGGTTTGGGTTAGGTTTAGGGTTTGGATTCGGATTCGGGTTAGGGTTAGGGTTAGGGTTAGGGTTCGGGTTAGGGTTAGGTTTAGGGTTCGGGTTAGGGTTCGGGTTCGGGATAGGGTTAGGTTTCGGGTTAGGGTTAGGGATAGGGTTAGTGTTAGGGTTCAGATTAGGGATAGGTTTGGGGTAATGGTCGGGTTAGGGTCGGGTTACAGTTATGTTTCGGGTTAGGGTTAGGGTTAGGGTTAGGGTTAGGTTTCGGGTTAGGGTTAGGGTTCGGTTTAGGGTTACGGTTAGGGTTCGGGTTAGGGTTCGGGTTCGGGATAGGGTTAGGTTTCGGGTTACGGTTCGGGTTCAGGTTCGGGTTCGGTTTCGGGTTCAGATTCGGGTTCGGGTTAGAGTTAGGGTTAGTGTTAGGTTTCGGGTTAGGGTTAGGGTTTGGATTCAGATTCGTGTTAGGGTTAGGGTTAGGTTTCGGGTTAGGGTTACGGTTAGCTTAGGGTTAGGGTTCGGGTTCAGTTTAGGGTTAGGGTTAGGGTTAGGGTTAGGGTTCGGGTTCCGGTTAGGGTTAGGGTTAGGGTTAGGATTTGGGTTCGGTTTAGGGTTAGGGTTAGTATTCAGTTTCGGCTTCAGATTCGGGTTAGGGTAGGGTGAGGTTTCAGATTAGGGTTAGGGTTAGGGTTAGGGTTAGTGTTTGGGCTCGGGTTAGGGTTAGGGTTAGGGTTCGGTTTAGCGTTAGGGTTAGGGTTAGGGTTAGGGATACGGTTCGGGTTAGGGTTAGGGTTAGGTTTAGGGTTTGGGTTCGGGTTAGGTTTAGGGTTAGGGTTAGGTTTCGGATTCGGGTTAGGGTTAGGGTTCAGGTTAAGTTTATGGTTAGGTTTTGGTGCGGGTTAGGGTTAGGGTTAGGGTTAGGGTTAGGGTTAGGGATAGGGTTGGGGTAAGGGTCGGGTTAGGGTTAGGGTTTAGATTCGGTTTCAGGTTAGGTATAGGGTTCGGGTTAGGGTTACGGTTAGATTTAGGGTTAGGTTTCAGTTTCGGTTTTATGTTAGGGTTAGGGTTAGGGTTAGGGTTAGGGTTCAGGTTCAGGGTTAGGGTTAGGGTCAGGGTATATTGTTTGGGTTCTAGTTAGGGTACGATTCGGGTAAGAGACCACATTGCCCAGGCACCGTCTGAGCCCTTCCCTCATCCCTGCGGATTTCCTAGCAGTAGTTCAACCCCAACGAACCCAGCCCGGAAACCCCCTGGGGCAAAAAAGGCTTCCTAGGAGCAATATGCTCTTGCTATGAAAAACCTATCTCAAGTGGGGGTAGCCAGGTAAACAAAATGCCACACACCCAGGTGTAAGAGACAACATTGCCCAGGCATGATCTAAGCCCCTCACCTCGTCCCTGTGCTTTGGGGAGCCGGAGGGACACCCAAGGCCCAAGGCCCTGAGACCCGTTTGGCAAAAAGCCGGCTTCCAACGGAAACAGTTTTCCTGAGGTGCGGACCCTATCACAAGTGGTTGTGGCAAGGTAAAGCAAATGCCATCCACTTCTCTGGAAGAAACCACAGTGCCCAGCCATGTGCTAAGCCCTCCCATCGTCACTGGGCTTCTGGCAGCAGGAGGGAAAAGAGAGGAGCACAGCACGGGGACACGTTTTACAAAAACCGGTTTCCCACAAAAAAGTCCTTCTTCACGTTCAGACAAGCTCCCAAGTGCCTGTGGCAAGGTGAAGGAAATGCCATACACTGACCTGTAAGAGACCACAGGGCCCAAGCACCGTCTGAGCCTTTCCCTCATACCGGCGGTTTTGCTAGCAGGAGTTCAACCCAAACGAACCCAGCCCGGAGACCCCCTGTGCCAAAAACGGCTTCCGAAGAGCAATATGCTCTTGCTGTGGAAAACCTATCTCAAGTGGGGGTAGCCAGGTAAACAAAATGCCACACACCCAGGTGTAAGAGACAACATTAGCCAGGCATGGTCTAAACCCCTCACCTCGTCCCTGTGCTTTTGGCCTCCTGAGAGACACCCGAGGCCCTAGGCCCTGAGACCCGTTTGGCAAACAGCCGGCTTCCAAAGGTAACACTTTTCCTGAGGTGCGGACCCTATCACAAGCGGTTGTGGCAAGGTAAAGCAAATGCCATCCACTTCTCTGTAAGAAAACACAGTGCCCAGCCATGTTCTAAGCCCTCCCATCCTCCCTGGGCTTCTGGCAGCAGGAGTGAAAAGAGAGGAGCAGAGCACTGGGACCCGTTTGACAAAAACCGGCTTCCCACGGGAAAGTCTTTCTCCACGTGCAGACATGCTCCCAGGTGCCTGTGGCAAGGGGAAGGAAATGCCATACACTGACCTGGAAGAGACCACAGGGCCTAGGCACAGTCTGAACCCTTCCCTCAACCCGGCGGTTTTGCTAGCAGGAGTTCAACCCCAACGAACACAGCCCGGAGACCCCTGGGGCAAAAACGGCTTCCGAGGAACAAGAGGTGCTTGCTGTGGAAAACCTATCCCAAGTGGGGGTAGCCAGCTCAACAAAATGCCACACACCCAGGTGTAAGAAACAACATTGCCCAGGCATGGTGTAAGCCCCTCACCTCGTCCCTGTGCTTTTGGGAGCCTGAGGGACACCCGAGGCCGACGGCCCTGAGACCCCTTTGGCTAACAGCGGGCTTCCAACAGAAGCTGTTTTCCTGAGGTGCAGACTCTCCTACGGTTTGCCTTAGCCCCCAGGAGGCCGTTAGGCCCAATCCTCTGGCTGTGTGGCGCGCGGTGGGGCGGGCCGAGGGGACTGAGCTGGCGAGCAGGACCATGGGCCCACAGGTTTTGGCATGGGGGACTTAGAAGCTCCTCAGGGGCTAGGAGGGCCCTGCCCCTTCTCCTGCCCCGTATGACCGGTGGGCCCCCTAGAGGCCCAGGTGGCGTGGGGCTGCAGAGTGAGTATGACGCTGGGTCTTGGGTCCCCAACCTCAGCCGCTGTGGTGCCAGGCACCTTGGGTGGGGCCCTCAGGAGCCCACCTAGAGTTAGTGTTAGCCCCAGGGAGGCCCGCAAGCCCGACCTGCTGGATGTGCAGCGAGCAGAGCGGCAGCCCAAGATGAGTTCGCTGAGGACTGGGAGCGTGGGCCCAAGCGTTTTGGCGCGGGGGACCTTCAAAGTCGTCAGGGGCTCAGAGTGCCCTGCACGTTCTCCCGCTCTGAATGACCGGCGGCGCCAATAATGGCCTGTGTGGCGGTGGGGCGAAGGGTGAATCCAGCGCTGGGGCTCGGGGGTCCCAATCCCCCCGGCGTTGCGGTGCCAGGCTCCTTGGGAGGGGCCCCTCGGGGCAGAACAAGGGTTAGGAGTAGCCCCCAGGAGGCCGGCAGGAAGGATCCACCGGCAGTGTGGCTGGGGGGGGGGTTGTGGTGGGGGGGTGTGCGGCCGGAGGGGAGGGCGCTGGAGAGCAGAGCATGGCCCCAAGTGTTTTGGCGCAGGGGGCCTTCGAAGCTCCCCGGGGGCTCGGAGGGCCCTACCCTTTCAGCCCCGCTGAATGACCGGCGGCGCCCCTAGCGGCCTGGGTGTCGGGGGGCTGCAGGGTGAGTCCACCGCTGGGGTTTGGAGGTTCCCAATCCCTGGCGTTGGGGCGCCAAGCCCCTTGGGATGGGCCCCTCGGGGACCCACCTAGGGTTTGGGTTAGCCCCCTGGAGGCCTTCAGGCCCAATCCCCTGGCTGTGTGGCTCGCGGTGGGGCGGACAGAGGGGAGGGAGCTGGCGAGCGGGACCGTGGGCCCACAGGTTTTGGCGCGGGGCCTTCTAAGGAGGTCGGGGGCTCAGAGGGCCCTGCCCCTTCTTCCGCCTGAATGACCAGCGGCGCCCCTAGCAGCCCGGGTGCCAGGGGGCTGCAGGGTGAGTCCGGCCCTGGGGCTAGGACGTCCAGGATCCCCGGCATGGCCGCGCAAGACCCCTTGGGAGGGGCCACTCCGGGACCGCCCTAGGGTTAAGGTTACCCCCAGGTGGCCGGCAGGTCCGATCCGCCTGCTGTCTTTCGAGCGGAGGGGCCGGTTGAGGTGAGGGCGCTGACTAGTGGGAACATGGGCCCAAGCGCTTTGGGGCGGGGGGCCATCGAAGGTCGGCGGGGGCTCAGAGGGCCCTGCCCTTTCTCCAGCCCTGAATGAGCGGCAGCGCCCCTAGTGGCCCAGGTGGTGGAGAGGCAGCAGTGTTAGTCTTGCCCTGGGGCTCGGGGGTCCCCAATGCCCGGAGTTGCGGTGCCAGGACCCTTGGGAGGGGCCACTCGGGGGCCAACCTAGGGTTAGGATTAGCCCCCAGGACGCCGGCAGGCAGGATCCACCGGCGGTGTGGCGAGCCGGGGGGCGGGCCGAGGGGAGGGCGCTGGAGAGCAGGAGCGTGGGTCCACGTGTTTTGGCGCAGGGGGCCTTCGAAGCTCGCCGGGGGCTCGGTGGGCCCTACCTGTTCTCCCGCCCTGAATGACCGGCGGCGCCCGAAGCGGCCCAGGTGGCGGGGGGCTGCAGGGTGAGTCCAGCGCTGGGGTTGGAGGTTCCCAATCCCCGGCGTTGGGGCGCCAAGCACCTTGGGATGGTCCCCTTGGGGACCCACCTAGGGTTTGGGTTAGCCCCCAGGAGGCCGTCAGGCCCAATCTCCTGGCTGTGTGGCGTGCGGTGGGGCGGGCCGAGGGGACGGAGCTGGCAAGCGGGACCGTGGGCCCACAGGTTTTGGCGTGGGGGCCTTCGAAGATCCTCAGGGGCTAGGAGGGCCCTGCCCCTTCTCCCGCCTGAATGACCGGCGGCGCTCCTAGCGGCCCGGGTGGCGGGGGCTTCAGGGTGTGTCCGGCCCTGGGGCTAGGACGTCCAGGATCCCGGGCGTGGCAGCGCAAGGCCCCTTGGGAGGGGCCCCTCAGGAACCATCGAGGGTTAGGGCTAGCCCCCAGGAGGCCGGCAGGTCTGATCTGCCTGCTGTGTTTCGAGCGGAGGGGCAGGTTGAGGTGAGGGCGCTGACTATTGGGAACGTGGGCCCAAGCGCTTTGGGGCGGGGGGCTATCGAAGGTCCGCGGGGGCTCGGAGGGCCCTGCCCCTTCTCCAGGCCTGAATGAGAGACAGCGCCCCTAGTGGCCCAGGTGGTGGACGGCAGCAGTGTTAGTCTTGCCCTGGGGCTCGGGGGTCCCCAATCCCCAGCATTGCAGCCCCAGGCCCCTTGTCAGGGGCCTCTCGGGGACTGACCTAGGGTCAGGGTTAGCAAGAAGGATGCCGGCAGGCCCAAAATGCCTGCTGTGCAGCGAGTGGAGGGGCGGGCGGAGTGAGGGCACTGGCGAGCTGGAGCCTGGGCCCAAACATTTTGGAGCGGGGGGGGGGGGGCCTTCGAAAGTTACCTGGGGCACAGAGGGCCCTCCCCGTTCTCACGCCCTGAATGACCGGCGGGCCCCCTAGCGGCCCAGGTGGCGGGGGGCTGCAGGGTGAGTCCCGCGCTGGGTCTCGGGTCCCCAATCCCTGGCGTTGGGGCGCCAGGCCCCTTGGGAGGGGCCCCTCAGTAGCCCACCTAGAGTTAGGGTTAGCCCCCAGGATGCCGGCAAGCCCTATCTGCTGGATGTGCGGCGAGCAGAGGGGCAGGCCGAGCTGAGGGCGCTGAGGAGTGGGAACGTGGGCCCAAGCGCTTTGGGGCTGGGGGCTATCGAAGGTCCGCGGGGGCTCAGAGGGCCCTGCCCCTTCTCCAGCCCTGAATGAGAGACAGCGCCCCTAGTGGCCCAGGTGGTGGACGGCAGCAGTGTTAGTCTGGCCTTCGGGCTCGGGGGTCCCCAATCCCCAGCGTTGCAGCCCCAGGCCCCTTGTCAGGGGCCTCTCGGGGACTGATCTAGGGTTAGGGTTACCAAGAAGGATGCCGGCAGGGCCGAAATGCCCGCTGTGCAGCGAGTGGAGGGGCGGGCGGAGTGAGGACGCTGGCAAGCTAGAGCCTGGGCCCAAACATTTTGGAGCGGGGTGGGGGGCCTTCAAAGGTTGCCTGGGGCACAGAGGGCCCTGCCCGTTCTCACGCCCTGAATGACCGGCGGGCTCCCTAGCGACCCAGGTGGCGGGGGGCTGCAGGGTAAGTCCGGCGCTGGGTCTCCGGTCCCCAATCCCCTGCGTTGGGGCGCCAAGCCCCTTGGGATGGGCCCCTCGGGGACCCACCTAGGGTTTGGGTTAGCCCCCAGGAGGCCTTCAGGCCCAATCCCCTGGCTGTGTGGCACGCGGTGGGGCGGGCCGAGTGGACGGAGCTGGCGAGTGGGACCGTGGGCCCACAGGTTTTGGCGTGGGGGCCTTCGAAGATCCTCAGGGGCTAGGAGGGCCCTGCCCCTTCTCCCGCCTGAATGACCGGCGGCGCCCCTAGCGGCCCGGGTGGCGGGGGCTTCAGGGTGTGTCCGGCCCTGGGGCTAGGATGTCCAGGATCCCGGGCGTGGCAGCGCAAGGCCCCTTGGGAGGGGCCCCTCGGGGACCAACAAGGGTTAGGGTTAGCCCCCAGGAGCCCGTCAGGCCCAATCCCCTGGCTGTGTGGCACGCGGTGGGGCGGGCTGAGGGGACGGAGCTGGCGAGCGGGACCGTGGGCCCACAGGTTTTGGCGCGGGGGACTTCGAAGATCCTCAGGGGCTAGGAGGGCCCTGCCCCTTCTCCCGCCCCGTATGACCGGTGGGCCCCCTAGAGGCCCAGGTGGCGGGGGGCTGCAGGGTGAGTCCGGAGCTGGGTCTCGGGTCCCCAACCTCTGCCGCTGCGGCGCCAGGCACCTTGTGTGGGGTCCCTCAGGAGCCCACCTAGAGTTAGTGTTAGCCCCCGGGAGGCCGGCAAGCCCGACCTGCTGGATATGCGGCGAGCAGAGGGGTAGGCCGAGCTGAGGGCGCTGAGGAGTGGGAGCGTAGGCCCAACCGTTTTGGCGTGGGGGGGCCTTCGAAGGTTGCCTGGGGCACAGAGGGCCCTGCCCGTTCTCACGCCCTGAATGACCGGCGGGCTCCCTAGCGGCCCAGGTGGCGGGGGGCTGCGGGTAAAGTCCGGCGCTTGGTCTCAGGTCCTCAATCCCTGGCGTTGGGGCGCCAGGCCCCTTGGGTGGGGCCCCTCAGGAGCCCACCTAGAGTTAGGGTTAGCCCCCAGGACTCCCGCAAGCCCGATCTGCTGGAGGTGCGGCAAACGGAGGGGCAGGCCGAGCTGAGGGCGCTGAAGAGTGGGAACGTGGGCCCAAGCGTTTTGGCGCGGGGGGCCTTCGAAAGTCATCAGGGGCTCGGAGTGCCTGCACGTCCTCCCACTCTGAATGACCGGTGGCGCCAATAACGGCCTGGGTGGCGGTGGGGCAGAGGGTGAGTCCAGCGCTGGGGCTCAGGGGTCCCAATCCCCGGCGTTGCGGTGCCAGGCCCCTTGGGAGTGGCCCCTCGGGTGCCGAACAAGGGTTAGGATTAGCCCCCAGGAGGCCGGCAGGCAGGATCCAGGGGCGGTGTGGCGAGCGGGGGGGGGGGGGGGCGGCCGGAGGGGAGGGCGCTGGAGAGCGGAGCTTGGGCCCAAGTGTTTAGGCGCAGGGGCCTTCGAAGCTCCCCGGTAATTCGAAGGGCCTTACCCGTTCTCCCCCCCTTAATGACCGGCAGCGCTCCTAGTGGCCCTGGTGGCGTGGGGCTGCAGGGTGAGTCCAGCGCTGGGGTTTGGAGGTTCCCAATTCCCGGCGTTGGGGCGCCAAAACCCTTGGGATGGTCCCCTTGGGGACCCACCTAGGGTTTGCGTGAGCCCCCAGGAGGCCGTCAGGCCCAATCCCCTGGCTGTGTGGCTCGCGGAGGGGCGGGCCGAGGGGACGGAGCTGGCAAGCGGGACCGTGGGCCCACAGGTTTTGGCGTGGGGGCCTTCGAAGAGCCTCAGGGGCTAGTAGGGCCCTGCCCGTTCTCCCGCCTGAATGACCGGCGGCGCCCCTAGCGGCCCCGGTGGCAGGGGCTTCAGGGTGTGTCCGGCCCTGGGGCTAGGACGTCCAGGATCCTGGGCGTGGATGCGCAAGGCCCCTTCGGAGGGGACCCTCGGGGACTGACCTGGGGTTAGGGTTAGCCCCCAGGAGGCCGGCAGGTCCGATCCGCCTGCTGTGTTTGGAACGGAGGGGCAGGTTGAGGTGAGGGCGCTGACTAGAGGGAACGTGGGCCCAAGCGCTTTGGGGCGCGGGGGCCATCGAAGGTCGGCGGGTGCCGGAGGGCCCTGCCCGTTCTCCCGCCGGGAATGAGCGGCAGCGCCCCTAGTGCCCAGGTGGTGGAGGGGCAGCAGTGTTAGTCTGGCTCTGGGGCTCGGGGGTCCCCAATCCCCAGTGTTGCAGCCCCAGGCCCCTTGTCTGGGGCCTCTCGGGAACTACCTAGGGTCAGGGTTAGCAAGCAGGATGCCGGCAGGCCCGAAATGAACGCTGTGCAGTGAGTGGAGGGGCGGGCTGAATGAGGGCGCCGGCGAGCAGAAGCCTGGGGCCAAACATTTGGCGGGGGGTCCTTCGAAGGTAGCCGGGAGCTCAGAGGGCCCTGCCCGTTCTCCCGCCCCACATGACCGGTGGGCCCCCTAGAGGCCCAGGTGGCGGGGGGCTGCAGGGTGAGTCCGGCGCTGGGTCTCGGGTCCCCAACCTCCGCCGCTGCGGCGCCGGGCCCTTGGGTGGGGCCCCTCAGGAGCTCACCTAGAGTTAGTGTTAGCCCCCTGGAGGCCAGCAAGCCCGACCTGCTGGATGTGCGGCGATCAGAGGGGTAGGCCGAGCTGAAGGCGCTGAGGAGTGGGAGCGAGGGCCCAACCGTTTTGGCGCAGGGGCCTTCGAAGGTCATCAGGGTCTAGGAAGGCCCTGCTCCCTCTCCCGCTTGAATGAATGGCGGCGCCCCTAGCAGCCGGAGTGGCGGGGGCCTGCAGGGTGATTCCACCTCTGGGGTTCAGTGGTTCCCAATCCCCGGCGTTGGGTCGCCAAGCCCCTTGGGAGGGTCCCATCGGGGACCAACCTAGGGTTCACGTTAGCCCCCATGCGGCCGGCAGGTGCAATCCCCTTGCTGTGTTTCGAGCGGAGGGGTGGGTTGATGTGAGGGCGCTGACTAGTGGCAACGTGGGCCCAAGCGCTTTGGGGCGGGGGGCCATCGAAGGTTGGCGGGGGCTCAGGGGCCCTGCCCTTTCTCCAGCCCTGAATGAGCGGCAGCGCCCCTAGTGGCCCAGGTGGTGGAGGGGCAGCAGTGTTCCTTTGGCCCTGGGGCTCGGGGGTCCCCAATCCCCAGCGTTGCAGCCCCAGGCCCCTAGTCAGGGGCCTCTCGGGGACTGACCTAGGGTTAGGGTTAGCAAGCAGGATGCCGGCAGGCCCGAAATGCTGGCTGTGCGGCGAGTGGAGGGGCGGGCGGAGTGAGGGCGCTGGCGAACAGGAGCCTGGGCCCAAACATTTTGGCGCAGGGGGCCTTCGAAAGTCGCTGAGGGCTCAGAGGGCCCTGCCCGTTCTCCCCCCCCGAATAACCGGCGGGCCCCCTAGCGGCCCAGGGGGTGGGGGGCTGCAGGGTGAATCCGGTGCTGGGTCTCGGGTCCCCAATCCCTGGCTTTGGGGCACCAAGCACCTTGGGATAGGCCCCTCGGGGACCCACCTAGGGTTTGGCTTAGCCCCCAGGAGGCCATCAGGCCCAATCCTCTGGCTGTGTAGCCCGCATTGTGGCAGGCCAGGGGAGGGAGCTGGCGAGCTGGACCGTGGGCCCACAGGTTTTGGCGCGGGGGGGGGGGGCCTTCGAAGGTCGTCAGGGGCTTGTAGGGCCCGGCCCCTTCTACCGCCTGAATGACCGGGCGGCGTTCCTAGCGGCCCGGGTGGCGGGGGGCTGCAGGCTGAGTCCGGCCCTGGGGCTAGGACGTCCAGGATCCCGGGCATGGCGGCGCATGACCCCTTGGGAGGGTCCCTCGGGACCCGACCTAGGGTTAGGGTTAGCCCCCAGGAGGCCGGCAGGTCCGATCCGGCTGCTGTGTTTCGAGCGGAGGGGCGGGTTGAGGTGAGGGCGCTGACTAGTGGGAACGTGGGCCCAAGCGCTGTGGGGCAGGGGGCCATTGAATGTGGAAGGGGGCTTGGAGGGCCCTGCCCTTTCTCCCGCTGTGAATGAGCAGCAGCGCCCCTACGGGCCCAGGTGGTGGAGGGGCAACAGTGTTAGTCCGGCCCTGGGGCACTGGGGTCCCCAATCCCCAGCGTTGCATCCCCGGGCCCTTTGTCAGGGGCCTCTCAGGGACTGACCTAGGGTTAGGGTTAGCAAGCAGGATGCCGGCAGGCCTGAAATGCTGGCTGTGCGGCTAGTGGAGGGGCGGGCAGAGTGAGGGCGCTGGCGAAAAGCAGCCTGGGCCCAAACATTTTGGTGCCTGGGGCCTTCCAAGGTCGCTGGTGGCTCAGAGGGCCCTGCCCGTTCTGCCGCCCTGATGACAGGCGGCGCCAATAACGGCCCGGGTGGCGGTGGGGCGGAGGGTGAGTCCAGCGCTGGGTCTCGGGTCCCCAATCCCAGGCGTTGGGGCGCCAGGCCCCTTGCGAGGGGCCCCTAAGGAGCCCACCTAGAGTTAGGGTTAGCCCCCAGGAGGCCTGCAAGCCCGATCTGCTGGATGTGCAGCGAGTGGAGGGGCAGGCCGAGCTGAGGGGGTTGAGGAGTGGGAGCGGGGACTCAAGAGTTTGGCGCGGGGGCCTTCGAAATGCGCCAGGGGCTCGGTGTGCCCTGCACATTCTCCCGCCCTGAATGACCAGCGGCGCCAATAAAGGCCCGGGTGGCGGTGGGGTGGAGGGTGAGTCCAGCGCTGGGGCAGGGGTCCCCAATCTCTGGCATAGCGGTGCCAGGCCCCTTGGGAGGAGCCCCTTGGGGGCCGACCTAGGGTTAGGATTAGCCCCGAGGAGGCCGGCAGGCAGGATCCATGGGCGGTGTGGCGAGGGGGGGGGGCGGGCCGAGGGGAGGGCGCTGGTGAGTGGGAGCGTGCCCCAAGTGTTTTGGCGCAGGCGGCCTACGAAGCTCGCCAGGGGCTCAGAGGGCCCTACCCGTTCTCGAGCCTGAATGACTGGGGCGCCCCTAGCAGCCCGGGTGGCGGGGGGCTGCAGGGTGAGTCCAGCGCTGGGGTTCGGAGGGTCCCAATCCCCAGCGTTGGGGCGCCAAGCCCCTTGAGATGGGCCCTTCGGGGACCGACCTAGGGTTAGGATTAGCCTCCAGGAGTACGGTAGGTCCGATCCGCCTGCTGTGTTTCGAGTGGAGGGGCGGGTTGAGGTGAGGGCGCTGACTAGTGGCAACGTGGGCCCAAGCGCTTGGGGAGCAGGTGCATCGAGGGTCGGGGGGGCTGGGAGGGCCCTGTATGTTCTCCTGCCCTGAATGAGCGGCAGTGCCCCTAGTGGCCCAGGTGGTGGAGGGGCAGCAGTGTTAGTTTGGCCCTGGGTCTCATGGGTCCCCAATCCCCAGCGTTGCAGCCCCAGGCCCCTTGTCATGGGCCTCTCGGGGACTGACCTAGGGTTAGGGTTAGCAAGCAGGATGCCGGCAGGCCCGAAATGCCGGCTGTGCTGTGAGTGGAGGGGCGGACGGAGTGAGGGCGCTGGAGAGCAGAAGCCTGGGCCCAAACATTTTGGCGCAGGGGGCCTTCGAAGGTCGCTGGGGGCTCAGAGGGCCCTGCCCGTTCTCCTCCCTTGATTAACCGGCGGGCCCCCTAGCGGCCCTGGGGGTGGGGGGGTTGCAGGGTGAATCCGGCGCTGGGTCTCGGGTCCCCAATCCCTGGCGTTGTGGCGCCAAGCACCTTGGGATGGGCCCCTCGGGGACCCACCTTGGGTTAGGCTTAGCCCCCAGGGGGCCATCAGGCCCAATCCCCTGGCTGTGTAGCGCGTTCCTTCGGGCCTGGGGAGGGAGCTGGTGAGCGGGACCGTGGGCCCACAGGTTTTGGCGCTGGGGCGGCCTTCGAAGGTCGTCAGGGGCTTGTAGGACCCTGGCCCTTCTACCGCCTGAATGACCGGCGGCGCTCCTAGCGGCCCGGGTGGCGGGTGGCTGCAGGGTGAGTCCGGCCCTGGGGTAGGACGTCCAGGATCCAGGGCATGGCGGCGCAAGGCCCCTTGGGAGGGGCCCCTCGGGAACCGACCTAGGGTTAGGGTTAGCCCCCAGGAGGCCGGCAGGTCCGATCCGGCTGCTGTGTTTCGAGCAGAGGGGCGGGTTGAGGTGAGGGCGCTGACTAGTGGGAACGTGGGCCCAAGCGCTTTGGGGCAGGGGGCCATCAAATGTGGAAGGCGGCTTGGAGGGCCCTGCCCAACTCCCGCCAGGAATGAGCGGCAGCGCCTCTAGTGGCCCAGGTGGTGGAGGGGCAACAGTGTTAGTCCGGACCGGGGGCACTGGGTTCCCCAATCCCCAGCTTTGCATCCCCGGGCGCCTTATCAGGGGCCTCTCGGGGACTGACCTAGGGTTAGGGTTAGCAAGCAGGATGCCGGCATGCCCAAAATGCCGGCTGTGCGGCGAGTGGAGGGGCGGGCGGAGTGAGGGCGCTGCGAGCAGTAGCCTGGGCCCAAACATTTTGGCGCCTGGGGCCTTCCAAGGTCGATGGTGGCACAGAGGGCCCTGCCCGTTCTGCCGCCCTGATGACAGGCGGCGCCAGTAACGGCCCGGGTGGCGGTGGGGCGGAGGGTGAGTCCAGCGCTGGGTCTCGGGTCCCCAATCCCAGGCGTTGGGGCGCCAGGCCCCTTGTGAGGGGCCCATAAGGAGCCCACCTAGAGTTAGGGTTAGCCCCCAGGAGGCCTGCAAGCCCGATCTGCTGGATGTGCAGCGAGTGGAGGGGCAGGCCGAGCTGAGGGGGTTGAGGAGTGGGAGCGGGGACCCAAGAGTTTGGCGCGGGGGCCTTCGAAATGCGCCAGGGGCTCGGTGTGCCCTGCACATTCTCCCGCCCTGAATGACCAGCGGCGCCAATAAAGGCCCGGGTGGCGGTGGGGTGGAGGGTGAGTCCAGCGCTGGGGCGGGGGTCCCCAATCCCTGGCATTGCGGTGCCAGGCCCCTTGGGAGGAGCCCCTTGGGGGCCGACCTAGGGTTAGGATTAGCCCCGAGGAGGCCGGCAGGCAGGATCCATGGGCGGTGTGGCGAGGGGGGGGGGCGGGCCGAGGGGAGGGCGCTGGTGAGTGGGAGCATGGGCCCAAGTGTTTTGGCGCAGGCGGCCTTCGAAGCTCGCCAGGGGCTCGGAGGGCCCTACGCGTTCTGGAGCCTGAATGACTGGCGGCGCCCCTAGCAGCCCGGGTGGCGGGGGGCTGCAGGGTGAGTCCAGCGCTGGGGTTCGGAGGGTCCCAATCCCCAGCGTTGGGGCGCCAAGCCCCTTGAGATGGGCCCTTCGGGGACCGACCTAGGGTTAGGATTAGCCTCCAGGAGTACGGTAGGTCCGATCCGCCTGCTGTGTTTCGAGTGGAGGGGCGGGTTGAGGTGAGGGCGCTGACTAGTGGCAACGTGGGCCCAAGCGCTTGGGGAGCAGGTGCATCGAGGGTCGGGGGGGCTGGGAGGGCCCTGTATGTTCTCCTGCCCTGAATGAGCGGCAGTGCCCCTAGTGGCCCAGGTGGTGGAGGGGCAGCAGTGTTAGTTTGGCCCTGGGTCTCATGGGTCCCCAATCCCCAGCGTTGCAGCCCCAGGCCCCTTGTCATGGGCCTCTCGGGGACTGACCTAGGGTTAGGGATAGCATGCAGGATGCCGGCAGGCCCGAAATGCTGGCTGTGCGGCGAGTGGAGGGGCGGACGGAGTGAGGGCGCTGGCGAGCAGAAGCCTGGGCCCAAACATTTTGGCGCAGGGGGCCTTCGAAGGTCGCTGGGGGCTCAGAGGGCCCTGCCCGTTCTCCCCCCTTGATTAACCGGCGGGCCCCCTAGCGGCCCCGGGGGTGGGGGGCTGCAGGGTGAATCCGGCGCTGGGTCTCGGGTCCCCAATCCCTGGCTTTGGGGCGTCAAGCACCTTGGGATGGGCCCCTCGGGGACCCACCTTGGGTTAGGCTTAGCCCCCAGGAGGCCATCAGGCCCAATCCCCTGGCTGTGTAGCGCGTTCCTTCGGGCCTGGGGAGGGAGCTGGTGAGCGGGACCGTGGGCCCACAGGTTTTGGCGCTGGGGCGGCCTTCGAAGGTCGTCAGGGGCTTGTAGGACCCTGGCCCTTCTACCGCCTGAATGACCGGCGGCGCTCCTAGCGGCCCGGGTGGCGGGTGGCTGCAGGGTGAGTCCGGCCCTGGGGTAGGACGTCCAGGGTCCCGGGCAAGGCGGCGCAAGGCCCCGTGGGAGGGGCCCCTCGGGAACCGACCTAGGGTTAGGGTTAGCCCCCAGGAGGCCGGCAGGTCCGATCCGGCTGCTGTGTTTCGAGCGGAGGGGCGGGTTGAGGTGAGGGCGCTGACTAGTGGGAACTTGGGCCCAAGCGCTATGGGGAGCTTGTGCATCGTCGGTCGGGGGAGCTGGGAGGGCCCTGTATGTTCTCCTGCCCTGAATAAGCGGCAGCGCCCCTAGTGTCCCAGGTGGTGGAGGTGGAGTAGTGTTAGTTTGGCCCTGGGGCTCGAGGGTCCCCAATCCCCAGCGTTGCAGCCCCAGGCCCCTTGTCAGAGTCCTCTCGGGGACTGACTTAGGGTTAGGGTTAGCAAGCAGGATGCCGGCAGGCCTGAAATGCCGGCTGTGCGGCGAGTGGAGGGGCGGGCAGAGTGAGGGCGCTGGGAGCAGGACCCTGGGCCCAAACATTTTGGTGCCTGGGGCCTTCCAAGGTCGCTGGTGGCTCAGAGGGCCCTGCCCGTTCTGCCGCCCTGATGACAGGCGGCGCCAATAACGGCCCGGGTGGCGGTGTGGCGGAGGGTGAGTCCAGCGCTGGGGCGGGGGTCCCCAATCTCTGGCATTGCGGTGCCAGGCCTCTTGGGAGGAGCCCCTTGGGGGCCGACCTAGGGTTAGGATTAGCCCCGAGGAGGCCGACAGGCAGGATCCATGGGCGGTGTGGCGAGGGGGGGGGCGGGCCGAGGGGAGGGCGCTGGTGAGTGGGAGCATGGGCCCAAGTGTTTTGTTGCAGGCGGCCTTCGAAGCTCGCCAGGGTCTCGGAGGGCCCTACCCGTTCTCGAGCCTGAATGACTGGCGGCGCCCCTGGCGGCCCGGGTGGCGGGGGGCTGCAGGGTGAGTCCAGCGCTGGGGTGGAGATTCCCAATCCCCAGCGTTGGGGCGCCAAGCCCCTTGGGATGGGCCCTTTGGGGACCGACCTAGGGTTAGGATTAGCCTCCAGGAGTATGGCAGGTCCGATCCGCCTGCTGTGTTTCGAGCGGAGGGGCGGGTTCAGGTGAGGGCGCTGACTAGTGGGAACATGGGCGCAAGCGCTTGGGGAGCGGGTGCATTGAGGGTCAGGGGGGGCTGGGAGTGCCCTGCATGTTCTCCTGCCCTGAATGAGCGGCAGCGCCCCTAGTGGCCCAGGTGGTGGAGGGGCAGCAGTGTTAGTTTGGCCCTGGGGCACTGGGGTCCCCAATCCCCAGCATTGCAGCCCCAGGCCCCTTGTCAGGGGCCTCTCGGGGACCGACCTAGGGTTAGGGTTAGCAAGCAGGATGCCGGCAGGCCTGAAATGCCTGCTGTGTGGCGAGTGAGGGGCGGGCGGAGTGAGGGCGCTGGCGAGCAGAAGCCTGGGCCCAAACATTTTGGCACGGGGGGCTTTCGAAGGTCGCTGGGGTCTCAGAGGGCCCTGCCTGTTTTCCCCCCCTGAATAACCGGCAGGCCCCCTAGCGGCCCAGGTCGAGGGGCTGCAGGGTGAAACCGGCGCTGGGTCTCAGGTCCCCAATCCCTGGCGTTGGGGTGCCAAGCACCTTGGGATGGGCCCCTCGGGGACCCACCTTGGGTTAGGCTTAGTCCCCAGGAGGCCATCAGGCCCAATCCCCTGGCTGTGTAGCGCATTGCGGCGGGCCAGGGGAGGGAGCTGGCGAGCGGGACCGTGGGCCCACAGGTTTTGGCGCTGGGGCGGCCTTCGAAGGTCGTCAGGGGCTTGTAGGACCCTGGCCCTTCTACCGCCTGAATGACCGGCGGCGCTCCTAGCGGCCCCGGGTGGCGGGTGGCTGCAGGGTGAGTCCGGCCCTGGAGCTAGGACGTCCAGGATCCCGGGCATGGCAGCGCAAAGCCCCTTGGGAGGGGCCCCTCAGGAACCGACCTAGGGTAAATGTTAGCCCCCAGGAGGCCGGCAGGTCCGATCCGACTGCTGTGTTTCCAGCGGAGGGGCGGGTTGAGGTGAGGGCGCTGACTAGTGGGAACGTGGGCCCAAGCGCTGTGGGGCAGGGGTCCATCGAATGTCGAAGGGGGCTTGGAAGTCCCTGCCCCTTCTCCAGCCCTGAATGAGAGACAGCGCCCCTAGTGGCCCAGGTGGTGGACGGCAGTAGTGTTAGTTTGGCCCTGGGGTTCGGGGGTCCCCAATCCCCAGCATTGCAGCCCCAGGCCCCTTGTCAGGGGCCTCTCGGGGACTGACCTAGGGTTAGGGTTAGCAAGCAGAATGCCGGCAGGCCCGAAATGCCGGCTGTGCGGCGAGTGGAGGGGCCGGCGGAGTGAGGGCGCTGGCAAGCAGAAGCCTGGGCCCAAACATTTTGGCGCGGGGGGCCTTCGAAGGTCGCTGGGGGCTCAGAGGGCCCTGCCCGTTCTCCCCCCCTGAATGACCGGCGGCGGCTGAAGCGACCCGGGTGGCGGGGGGCTGCAGGGTGAGTCCAGCGCTGGGGTTTGGAGGTTCCCAATCCCTGACGTTGGGGCGCCAAGCCCCTTGGGATGGGCCCCTCGGGGACCCACCTAGGGTTTGCGTTAGCCCTCAGGAGGCCGTCAGGCCCAATCCCCTGACTGTGTGGCACGCGGTGGGGCGGGCCGATGAGACAGAGCTGGCGAGCGGGACCGTGGACCCACAAGTTTTGGCGTGGGGGCCTTCAAAGATCCTCAGGGGCTAGGAGGGCCCTGTCCCTTCTCCCGCCTGAATGACCGGCGGCTCCCCTAGCGGCCGGAGTGGCGGGGGTCTGCATGCTGATTCCACCGCTGGGGTTCAATGGTTCCCAGTCCCTGGCGTTGGGTCGCCAAGCCCCTTGGGAGGGGCCCCTCGGGGACCCACCTAGGGTTCAGCTTAGCCCCCAGGAGGCCGCCAGGTCCAATCCGCCTGCTGTGTTTCGAGCGGAGGGGTGGGTTGAGGTGAGGGCGCTGACTAGTGGGAACATGGGCCCAAGCGCTTTGGGGCGGGGGGGCCATCTAAGGCGGGAGGGGGCTCGGAGGGCCCTGCCCCTTCTCCCGCCTGAATGACCGGCGGCGCCCCTAGCGGCCCCGGTGGCGGGGGCTGCAGGGTCTGTCCGACCCTGGGGCTAGGACGTCCAGGATCCCCGGCGTGGCTGCGCAAGGCCCCTTGGGAGGGGCCCCTCGAGGACCGACCTAGGGTTAGGGTTAGCCCCCAGGAGGCCGGCTGGTCCGATCCACCTGCTGTGTTTCGAGCGGAGGGGCAGGTTGAGGTGAGGGCGCTGACTAGTGGGAACGTGGGCCCAAGCGCTTTGGGGCGGGGGGCCGTCGAAGGCAGCGGGGGCTCAGAGGTCCCTGCCCCTTCTGCCGCCCTGAATGAGCGGCAGCGCCCCTAGTGCCCAGGTGGTGGAGGGGCAGCAGTGTTAGTCTGTCTCTCGGGCTCGGGGGTCCCCAATCCCCAGTGTTGCAGCCCCAGGCCCTTTGAAAGGGGCCTCTCGGGGACTGACCTAGGGTCAGGGTTACCAAGCCGGATGCCGGCAGGCCCGAAATGCCCGCTGTGCAGCGAGTGGAGGGGCGGGCCGAATCAGGGCGCTGGCGAGCGGGAGCCTGGGCTAAAACATTTGGCGGGGGGTCCTTCGAGGTAGCCGGGAGCTCGGAGGGCCCTGCCCGTTCTCCCGCCCTGTATGACCGGTGGGCCCCCTAGAGGCTCAGGTGGCGGGGGGCTGCAGGGTGAGTCCGGCGCTGGGTCTCGGGTCCCCAATCTCTGGCGCTGAGGCGCCGGGCCCCTTGGGTGGGGCCCCTCAGGAGCCCACCTAGACTTAGTGTTAGCCCCCGTGAGGCCGGCAAGCCCGACCTGCTGGATGTGCGGCGAGCAGAGGGGTAGGCCGAGCTGAGGGCGCTGAGGAGTGGGAGCGTGGGCCCAACCGTTTTGGCGCGGGGGCCTTCGAAGGTCATCAGGGGCTAGGAGGGCCCTGCTCCTTCTCCCGCCTGAATGACCGGCGGCGGCCCTAGCGGCCAGAGTGGCGGGGGGCTGCAGGCTGATTCCACCGCTGGGGTTCAGTGGTTCCCAATCCCCGGCGTTGGGTCGCCAAGCCCCTTGGGAGGGGCCCCTCGGGGACCCACCTAGGGTTCAGCTTAGCCCCCAGGAGGCCGGCAGGTCCAATCCGCTTGCTGTGTTTCGAGCGGAGGGGCGGGTTGAGGTGAGGGCGCTGACTAGTGGGAACGTGGGCCCAAGCGCTTTGGGGCGGGGGGGGGCCATCGAAGGTGGGCTGGGGCTCAGAGGGCCCTGCCCGTTCTCCCACCTGAATGACCGGCGGCGCCCCTAGCGGCCCAGGTGGCGGGGGGCTGCGGGTACAGTCCGGCGCTCCGTCTCGGGTCCCCAATCCCCGGAGTTTGGGCGCCAGGCCCTTTGGGAGGTG
Source organism: Ursus arctos (assembly GCF_023065955.2). Taxonomy (NCBI): domain Eukaryota; kingdom Metazoa; phylum Chordata; class Mammalia; order Carnivora; family Ursidae; genus Ursus; species Ursus arctos. The sequence goes on along the minus strand of NW_026623067.1, from coordinate 1,683,670 downwards.
CCCCTCAGGAGCCCACCTAGACTTAGGGTTAGCCCCCAGGAGGCCGGCAAGCCCGATCTGCAGGATGTGCGGCGAACGGAGGGGCAGGCCGAGCTGAGGGCGCTGAGGAGTGGGAGCGTGGGCCCAAGCGTTTTGGTGCTGGGGGCCTTCGAATGTCGTCAGGGGCTCGGAGGGCCCTACCCGTTCGACCCTGAATGACTGGCGGCGCCTCTAGCGGCCCGGGTGGCGGGGGGCTGCAGGGTGAGTCCAGTGCTGAGGTTCGGAGGTTCCCAATCCCCAGCGTTGGGGCGCCAAGCCCCTTGTGATGGGCCCTTCGGAGACCGACCTAGGGTTAGGATTAGCCTCCAGGAGTAGGGCAGGTCCGATCCGCCTGCTGTGTTTCGAGCGGAAGTGGCGGGTTGAGGTGAGGGCGCTGACTAGTGGCAAAGTGGGCCCAGGCGCTTTGGGGAGCGGGTGCATGGACGGTCGGGGGGGCTGGGAGGGCCCTGTGAGTTCTCCTGCCCCGAATGAGCGGCAGCGCCCCTAGTGGCCCAGGTGGTGGAGGGGCAGCAGTGTTAGTTTGGCCCTGGGGCTCGGGGGTCCGCAATCCCCAGCGTTGCAGCCCCAGGCCCCTTGTAAGGGGCCTCTCGGGGACTGACCTAGGGTTAGGGTTAGCAAGCAGGATGCCGGCAGGCCCGAAATGCTGGCTGTGCGGCGAGTGGAGGGGCGGGCGGAGTGAGGGCGCTGGCGAGCAGAAGCCTGGGCCCAAACATTTTGGCACGGGGGGCCTTCGAAGGTCGCTGGGGGCTCAGAGGGCCCTGCCCGTTCTCCTCCCCTGAATAACCGGCGGGCCCCCTAGCGGCCCAGGGGGTGGGGGGCTGCAGGGTGAATCCGGCTCTGGGTCTCGGGTCCCCAGTCCCTGGCGTTGGGACGCCAGGCACCTTGGGATGGGCCCCTCGGGGACCCACCTAGGGTTTGGCTTAGCCCCCAGGAGGCCATCAGGCCCAATCCCCTGGCTGTGTAGCGCGCATTCCTTCGGGCCTGGGGAGGGAGCTGGCGAGCGGGACCGTGGGCCCACAGGTTTTGGCGCGGGGGGGCCTTCGAAGGTCGTCAGGAGCTTGTAGGGCCCTGCCCCTTCTACCGCCTGAATGACGGCGGCGCTCCTAGCGGCCCGGGTGGCGGGTGGCTGCAGGGTGAGTCCGGCCCTGGGGTAGGACGTCTAGGATCCCAGGCATGGCGGCGCATGGCCCCTTGGGAGGGGCCCCTCGGGAACGGACCAAGGGGTATGGTTAGCCCCCAGGAGGCCGGCAGGTCCGATCCGGCTGCTGTGTTTCGAGCGGAGGGGCGGGTTGAGGTGAGGGCGCTGACTAGTGGGAACGTGGGCCCAAGCGCTGTGGGGCAGGGGGCCATCGAATGTCGAAGGGGGCTTGGAGGGCCCTGCCCGTTCTCCCGCTGGGAATGAGCGGCAGCACCCCTAGTGGCCCAGGTGGTGGAGGGGTAACAGTGTTAGTCCGGCCCTGGGGCACTGGGGTCCCCAATCCCCACCCTTGCATCCCCGGGCCCCTTGTCAGGGGCCTCTGGAGGACTGACCTAGGGTTAGGGTTAGCAAGCAGGATGCCGGCAGGCCCGAAATGCCGGCTGTGCGGCGAGTGGAGGGGCGGGCGGAGTGAGGGCGCTGGTGAGCCGGAGCCTGGGCCCAAACATTTTGGCGCCTGGGGCCTTCCAAGGTCGCTGGGGTCTCAGAGGGCCCTGCCTGTTCTGCCGCCCTGATGACAGGCGGCGCCAATAACGGCCTGGGTGGCGGTGGGGCGGAGGGTGAGTCCAGCGCTGGGTCTCGGGTCCCCAATCCCAGGCGTTGGGGCGCCAGGCCCCTTGCGAGGGGCCCCTAAGGAGCCCACCTAGAGTTAGGGTTAGCCCCCAGGAGGCCTGCAAGCCCGATCTGCTGGATGTGCAGCGAGCGGAGGGGCAGGCCGAGCTGAGGGCAGTGAGGAGTGGGAGCGGGGGCCCAAGAGTTTGGCGCGGGGGCCTTCGAAATGCGCCAGGGGCTCGGTGTGCTCTGCACATTCTCCCGCCCTGAATGACCAGCGGTGCCAATAAAGGCCCGGGTGGCGGTGGGGCGGAGGGTGAGTCCAGCGCTGGGGCGGGGGTCCCCAATCTCTGGCATTGTGGTGCCAGGCCCCTTGGGAGGAGCCCCTTGGGGGCCGACCTAGGGTTAGGATTAGCCCCGAGGAGGCCGGCAGGCAGGATCCATGGGAGGTGTGGCGGGGGAGGGGCGGGCCGAGGGGAGGGCGCTGGTGAGTGGGAGCGTGGGCACAAGTGTTTTGGCGCAGGCGGCCTTGGAAGCTCGCCAGGGGCTCGGAGGGCCCTACCGGTTCTCGAGCCTGAATGACTTGCGGCGCCCCTAGCGGTCCAGGTGGCGGGGGCTGCAGGGTGAGTCCAGCGCTGGGGTTCGGAGGTTCCCAATCCCCAGCGTTGGGGCGCCAAGCCCCTTGGGATGGGCCCTTCGGAGACCGACCTAGGGTTAGGATTAGCCTCCAGGAGTAAGGCAGGTCTGATCCGCCTGCTGTTATTCGAGCGGAGGGGCGGGTTGAGGTGAGGGCGCTGACTAGTGGCAACGTGGGCCCAAGCGCTTTGGGGAGCGGGTGCATGGACGGTCGGGGGGGGGCTGGGAGGGCCCTGTAAGTTTTCCTGCCCTGAATGAGCGGCAGCGCCCCTAGTGGCCCAGGTGGTGGAGGGGCAGCAGTGTTAGTTTGGCCCTGGGGCTTGGGGGTCCCCAATCCCCAGCGTTGCAGCCCCAGGCCCCTTGTCAGGGGCCTCTCGGGGACTGACCTAGGGTTAGGGTTAGCAAGCAGGATGCCGGCAGGCCCGAAATGCCGGCTGTGCGGCGAGTGGAGGGGCGGGCGGAGTGAGGGCGCTGGCGAGCAGAAGCCTGGGCCCAAACATTTTGGCGCAGGGGGCCTTCGAAGGTCGCTGGGGGCTTAGAGGGCCCTGCCCGTTCTCCCCCCCTGAATAACCGGCGGGCCCCCTAACGGCCCAGGGGGTGGGGGGCTGCAGGGTGAATCCGGCGCTGGGTCTCGGGTCCCCAGTCCCTGGCGTTGGGATGCCAAGCACCTTGGGATGGGCCCCTCGGGGACCCACCTACGGTTTGGGTTAGCCCCCAGGAGGCCATCAGGCCCAATCCCCTGGCTGTGTAGCGCCTGTTGCGGCGGGCCAGGGGAGGGAGCTGGCAAGCAGGACCGTGGGCCCACAGGTTTTGGCGCGGGAGGGGCCTTCGAAGGTCCTCAGGGACTTGTAGGGCCCTGCCCCTTTTACCGCCTGAATGACCGGCAGCGCCAATAACGGCCCGGGTGGCGGTGGGGCGGAGGGTGAGTCCAGCGCTGGGTCTTGGGTCCCCAATCCCAGGCGTTGGGGCGCCAGGCCCCTTGCGAGGGGCCCCTAAGGAGCCTACCTAGAGTTAGGGTTAGCCCCCAGGAGGCCGGCAAGCCCTATCTGCTGGATGTGAGGCTAGCGGAGGGGCAGGCCTAGCTGAGGGCGCTGAGGAGTTGGAGCGTGGGCCCAAGCATTTTGGTGCGGGGGGCCTTCGAATGTCGTCATGGGCTCGGAGTGCCCTGCACGTTCTCCCGCTCTGAATGGTCGGCAGCGCCAATAACGGCCTGGGTGGCGGTGGGGCGGAGGGTGAGTCCAGCGCTGGGGCTCGGGGGTCCCAATCCCCGGGGTTGCGGTGCCAGGCCCCTTGGGAGGGGCCCCTTGGGGGCCGAACTAGGGTTAGGATTAGCCCCCAGGAGGCTGGCAGGCAGGATCCATGGGCGCTGTGGGGAGCAGGGGGGCGGGCCGAGGGGAGGGCGCTGGAGAGCGGGAGCGTGGGCCCAAGTGTTTTGGCGCAGGGGGCCTTCGAAGCTTGCTGGGGCCTCGGAGGGCCCTACCTGTTCTCCTGCCCTGAATGACGGGCGGCGCCCCAAGCGGCCCGGGTGGCGGGGGGCTGCAGGGTGAGTCCAGCGCTGGGCTTTGGAGGTTCCCAATCCCCGGCGTTGGGGCGCCAAGCCCCTTGGGATGGGCCCCTTGGGGACCCACCTAGGGTTTGCGTTAGCCCCCAGGAGGCCGTCAGGCCCAATCCCCTGGCTGTGTGGTGCGCGTTGGGGCGGGCCGAGGGGACGGAGCTGGCGAGCGGGACCGCGGGCCCACAGGTTTTGGCGCGGGGGCCTTCGAAGGAGGTCGGGGGCTCAGAGGGCCCTGCCCCTTCTCCTGCCTGAATGACCGGCGGCGCCCCTAGCAGCCCGGGTGCCAGGGGGCTGCAGGGTGAGTCCGGCCCTGCGGCTACGACATCCAGGATCCCCGGCATGGCGGCCCAAGACCCCATGGGGCTGCGGGTAAAGTCCGGCGCTCCGTCTCGGTTCCCCAATCCCTGGCGTTTGGGCGCCAGGCCCCTTGGGAGGGGCCCCCCAGGGGCCGACCTAGAGTGAGGGTTAGCCCCAGGAGGACGGCAGGCCGGATCCGCCGGGTGTGCCGCAAGCAGAGGGGCGGGCCGACATGAAGGTGCTGGCGAGCGAGCTTGGGCCCAAGCGTTTTTGCGCGGGGGGCCTTCGAAGTTTGCTGTGGGCTCAGAGGGCCCTGCCCGTTCTCCCGCCCTGAATGACCGGGGGCGCCCCTAGCAGCCCGGGTGGCGGCGGGGGCGGCACGGTGAATCCGGCGCTGGAGCTCAAGGGTCCCCAATCCCTGGCGTTTTGGTGCGAAACCCCTTGGGATAGGCCCCTCGGGGGCCAACCTAGGGTTAGGGTTAGCCCCTATAAGGCCGGCAGCCCTGATCCGCCGGCTGTGCAGTGAGCGGAGGGGTGGGCCGAGGTGAGGGCTCTGGAGAGCGGGAGCGTGGGCCCAAGCGTTTTGGCGCGGGGGGGGGGGGGCCTTCGAAGGTCTTCGGGGGCTCGGAGGGCCCTGCCCGTACTCCCGCCCTGAATGACCGGCGGCGCCCCGAGCGCAGGGTGTCGGCGGGGCAGCAGCGTGATTCCGGCGCTGGGGCTCCGGGGTCCCCAATCCCCGGTGTTGCTACGCCAGACCAGTTGTGAGGTGCCCCTCGGGGACCGACCTAGGGTTAGTGTTAGCCCCAAGGAGGCCGGCAGGCACGATCCGCCAGCGGTGTGGCGAGCGGAGGGGCGGGCCGAGGTGATTGCGCTCACGAGGGGGAGCGTGGGCCCTAGCGTTTTGGCTCCAGGGGCCTTCGAAGGTCCCAGGAGGCTCGGAGGGCCCTGCCCGTTCTCCGGCCCTGAATGACCAGCGGTACCACTAGTGGCCCGGGTGGCGGCGGGGCGGCACGGAGAGCTCGGCGCTGGGGCTCGGGGGTCTTCAATTGCAGGCATTTGGGCCCCAGGCCCCTTGGGAGGGGCCCCCCGGGGGCCGACCTAGAGTGAGGGTTAGCACCAAGGAGGCCAGCAGGCCTGATCCGCCTGCTCTGCGTCGAGTGGAGGGGCGGGTCGATGTGAGGGCACTGTCGAGGCGGAGCGTGAGCCCAAGCGTTTTGGCCCAGGGGGCCTTCGAAGGTAATCGGGGGCTCGGAGGACCCTGCCCGTTCTCCCGCCCTGAATGACCGGCCGCACCCCTAGCGGCCCAAGTGGCGGTGGGGCAGCAGGGTGAGTCCGGCGCTGGGGCTCGGGGGTCCCCAATCCCCGGTGTTGCGGCGCCAGGCCCCTTGAATAGGCCCCTCGAGGGCCTACCTAGGGTTAGGGTTAGCCCCCAGGAGGCCAGCATTCCTGCTTCTCCAGCTGCACGGTGAGCGGAGGAGCGGGCCGAGGTGAGGGCGCTGGTGAGCGGGAGCGTGGGCCCAAGCGTTTTGGGGCGAGGGGCCTTCAAAGGTCGAAGGGGGCTCGGAGGGCCCTGCCCCTTCTCCCGCCCTGAATGACCGGTGGCGCCCCTAGCGGCCCAGGTGGTGGCGGGGTGGCAGTGTGAGTGCGGCAATGGGGCTCGGGGGTCCCCAATCCCTGGCGTTGCGGCGCCAGACCCCTTGGGAGGGGCCCCTTGGTGGCCGATCTAGGGTTACGGTTAGCGCTCCATTCTAGTCGGCAGTCAGTGACCCTAGGTATGATGAGAGGGAGGGGGTAACAGGGCATTTCATCTGATCGCCCCCCCCACCCCTCTGGCCTCCTCTAGCTACGGATGCGTCCTCTCTTCCTGGGACGAGATCGGCGGAGGCCGCGAGCAGCGGGGCATGTGAGTGAGCTTTGGCTAATGCAGAGGGCCCTTCCTTCTTCGAGAGGGCAGTGAGGGGACTGTGTTCTGGGGGCTGCTGGACCCTCATCCCACACATCTGCAATTCCTGTGAGAGGGTCCAGGTCTGAGGGCTGCTTCTGCAGAAGAGGAAAGGGGTCCTGAGGAGCCCTGGGTGGGCTGTGGGCACTGTGGGAGAGCAGAGGGGGCTGGAGGGCAGCCTCAGCCCCTAACAGAGTCATTCCCCATCCCCGCCGCCTCCCAGCCCTGTCTCTACCCCAATCCTGGGACCCAGAACAAAGGGCATGGCTTCCACACATCTGGTGGAACGTCGACACTGGGTGCTCAGCAGGTACTCAGGAGACCCAGGGAGAGCTCGGGGACTGGACGTCCCCCACCCAGTGGGAGATCAGCGTCCACGGAAGGACACCCTCTCCTGGCACCTACTGAACGAGGCAGCACGTAGGCACGGGAGGGGAAGTGGGAGGTATCGGGAGGGTCCTGGGAAGGCCAGGGATGGGACAGAGTCCCTTTGTTCCCTCCTTGGTTGGACAGTCACAGAGCACTAGTGTGCCCTGAGGGCAAACACCACGGCAGACACGCCACCCCTCCCTGCCCACATGCAGTGGAAGTCACACGGCAAGTGGGCAGGGAGACTGAGCAGGGCGTCCAGCTTCCGCTTGGAGGACAAAAATGGTCACACCAGGGGTCAAGGGCTCCCACTCACAGAGGCTTTGGGTCAGCCCAAAGGTGGACATGGAGTAGGAATGGGCTCTGACAGCCGGGAGCCGGGGACCCAGGGGCCCAGGTTCCCACAGGGGTTCCCTGGGGCATCCGTGTGGGAGGTGCGCTGTCCTCTGACTCCTCTGCCCACCTGTCTGTCCCCAGGGCCATCTCCTCCATCCTGGGCACCTGGCTGGGCCACTACCCTGAAGATTTCTTCCAGCCCCCAGAATTTCCCTGCCTAAAGACACTACTGGCATACGTAGGGCTCAACGTGCCAGGCTCAGACCTGGAGCAACGTGCCTGGCTCCTCCTCTCTCGGCTGCGACACCTCGAGCCCGCTGAGTCGGAGGCTGGGGGTGAGGAGGACTGGGGGTGACTGATGGAGGGCTGTGGAGGGGAGAGAGTGGGCCACACAGAGCAAGCCTCCACAGACTGCAGTGTGGCTGGGAGCAAGGAGTGGTCTCAGATCACTGTCCCCATGGGCTACAGTTTGGGGAGACCACCCAGGGACGGGTTCTTAGACTCAAACAATATTGAGTGGTGGGCAAAGTTGCCTTCATTTGGAAGGGACATGGAAAGACAATCATGATGACCATACTTTCTCTTCTTGGAGCGACAGCAGCAGCTCCAGAGCGAGATCCGGAACCGCGCCGAAAGCTAGTCCCAGCCCCCACTGTGGTGCCTGCTGCAGCTTCAGAGCCTGAGCTGGAAAATCCCAACACTTGCTGGAGCTCAGCAACTCAAAAGAGCAGGGACGTCACCTGCCATGTCGGGCCCAGTGCAGCTGGTGGTCAGAGATCTGATCCACCGTGAGGACGTGCAAGAGTCACCTGCGCCTTTGGAAAGCCAGGAGCCTCAGCAGGCCCCAGCACCAGCCATGGAGGTCCCTGAAGAACCCGTGATGACACCTCCCATTTCAGAGCCACGGCAGGATATACTCACAGCTCTGACTCCCTGTCGGGAGCTTGAAGACCCCCCTGCACCTTGTGCAGCCTCGGTGCCCGCGCACACTGCAACACTAGCTATGGAGGTCCCTGAAGGGCCCCTGATGCCACCTGTCCTGTCAGAGCCAACGGAGGTTACACTCACAGCTCTGACGAACGGTCATGAGCTGCAAGAGCCACTGGCATCTATGGCAGCCTGGGCGCCCGCGCACGCTGCAGCACTAGCTATGGAGGTCCCTGAAGGGCCCCTGATGCCACCTGCCCTGTCAGAGCCAACGGAGGTTACACTCACAGCCCTGATGAACGGTCATGCGCTGCAAGAGCCACTGGCATCTATGGCAGCCTGGGCGCCCGCGCACGCTGCAGCACTAGCTATGGAGGTCCCTGAAGGGCTCCTGATGCCCCTTGCCCTGTCAGAGCCAGCGGAGGATATACACAGAGCTCTCACTCCCTGTCAGCAGCTTCAAGAGCCACCTGCACCTTTGGCAGCCCCGGAGTCCAAGCAGGCTACAGCACCAATTATCGGGGTTGCCGGAGGGTGCTGGCAACCATTTCTCTCAGTGGAGCAACTGGCCTCGGCCCCGGAGCAGCAGTTCCTGCTCGCTGAATCCCCAAAGGATGGCTTTCCCTCCCCTGTCATTCCAGTGTTTCTAATTTTTGCGTTGTTCATGCACCTATTTCATAGCTTAATATATTCTGGTCTATAAATAAAGATAAATTGAGTTTTCATGGAATTTTACTCTGATCCTTTTAAATTGTACATCCAGGTGTCATTCGATACAGAGTGTTTCACAACCTTGTCCTTCTACAATATTTCCCTCCAGGAGACTCCCGTGCCACTCGTCAGATACTGCTCATTCTCTCAGCACAGTCCCTGCAGGCACAGCTCCCCTCTCTGCCTCTGTGAGTTACTTCTTCTGGGTTTTCATGTGTGTGGGATCAGACAGTGTGGCCTTTTTCTATCTAGCTACGTAACCTATGAGTGATTCATTTATTTTTTTCAGGTTTCTTTCTCTTAACAAACAAACAAACACACAAAAACAGAAACAAAAAAAACCCCACCATTTTACTACAAAGGAATATTCCTGATACAATACTGCGCAGGTGAAGCCCCAAAATGAAATGTTTTCATGATCTGGGATAGGCTTCCCTTTTGTAAGTGTGACCCAAGAGCCAGAAATACCTGGGTCCATGAGACACCTGCAAAATCTTTCATTTTCCAGGATAGGCCAGGTTTCAATGATTCTAATGTGCATATTATAAAAATATTGAGACTGCATATTAAATCTTCCTCTTTATTACAAACATATCAGGTAATTAAAAGGTTCTCTAAGGTTTTAGCCAGATTACGTTTTGTTAGTAAAATAGTGATGTAAATATGAAGAAAGGAAGACACATTCCTTCTACCTTCTACCATGATAGCCCATAACGCATGGCGTCCCTCTTCCAGTCCTTTCTCTCGGAGTGTATGGGTGAGTGTGTGCGGGGGAGGGGTTTGCCTGTGTGTGGGACAGGGTGGGGCAGGGAGGGTTTCACAGCTGGGCTCTTGTTCGGCCTGAGGTCCCCACAGTGGACAGGCACTGCTACTCTTCTCCTGTCCCCTTCTGCATTTTCAGGGGCTACACATCATTTACTCAGCAGCACCACCTGCCGAACAATTGAGACCTCTCCAATTCTTTGAGTCTCATCCTTAAAGTGAAGGGTACAATGTGCCGTAAATCTCTTTGGCTTTAGGACTGTTTCCTAAAAGCACAATTTCTGGAACACACTTTAGTCCCATTGTTGCAGTATTGGCTGCAGGGTCCTCTATCTATACTTTCTTTCTTTCCGTGGAGCCTTGCTCGGGAAAGGAGGGTCCCCGGAGACTAGAGAGGAACCCTGAAATCATGAGGAAGACAAGCCAGCAGTGAGGCCATCAGGCTACCTGGGCGGGACCCGTGAAGCAGGGAAGAGCCTGTCCATACCGCCCTCATGGATCCTCCCTCCACAAGCATCCCTGCCCCACCACACACACACACACACACACACACACACACACACACCCCGCCCTGGAACACCCCTCATCCAGACCCCGTCCCAGGACACACCCCAGCCACTCCAGCCCCTCCTGCTCTAGAACTCAGCTTCTAAGTAGAGCAACCAGGTCCTGCTTCCAGGCCAACAGAGGGGCGTCGGCCGGGCCACACTTGTCTGCTTGCTCCGGGTCCATCCTTTTTGGGCCCTCTCCTCCCAGGAAGGAACCAACCTCTCATGGCAGCTCAGGTCAGTGAGTCACAGACATGACCTGAATGTGTTCATCCATATGTCCACTAGGTGGCAACAGCAAGAACTGCTTGAACCTCTGTGAACAGGAGGGACCTTTACTGAGGAGGGAAGAGAAGGCTAGCTGAGGAAAAAGCTGGAACTGACACCCCACCCCCACCCCCCACCATGGGGTGTACGTGACATTCCTCAGGCACTCCTGGCTGCCCTAAAGGACAAAGAAAGAGTTAACCTATAGACACCACAATCCTGCAAGACTTAAGTCTCCCTCAGTTTCCCAATGTCTTAGCAGTTTACAAGAACCAAGCATTTCTATCAATAACTTAGCTTCCTGAAGGGAAAGCAGATACAACGAAATGTCCTTATAATCTGCAGCCTCCAGGAAGTTCCCAACCCTCTTAATGTTCATGCCTTGCTAGAGGGCAAAACCACCTTCCCTAGACAATGGCAGGGCCTCTGTACCTTGTGAGTCTTCTTTAACATATGCAAGTATTATCTCAACCTCCCTTTTTCCTTACCTTCCCCCAACCCCATAGTCTATCATCAGCCAGCCCTCACAAGCCAGGGCAGCAGCTCTTTCTGCCACCTGTCCTGTCATAAACCACCAATTTTGCACCAAAGACGTCTCGAGAATTCCTTCCTGGTCGTCAGCTGCGGATTCCACCCCACTGAACCTCACCTATATTCCACAACCTCCTCATTTCCAAAGCACACTGGGTGCTCATGGAAGCTGCAGGATGGACAGAGCCTCAACCGGCGGCTTTGGCACTGGGCATAGCCCCTCCACACCACTCAGGCTCCTCCAGCAGTGACCCCCTGCCCCTGCCAGCCCCAATTCTTAATAACCCTCCAGTTCAGTTGTTGTGACAGCAGTGCCTACGCTTCCTGCTGCAGACACAAGTGAGGAGAAGGGAGAGATCCCTCTCCTTGCACGAAGTCACTTGACGGGGAGTCCACTTGATCAGAAGCTCTCCATCTGGGAGCCCTGCAAAGGACAGGAATGCTGTGACCCTCCGCCTTCCCCAAGGAGCTTTGGTGTGGGGAGAACCGCAGAAGTCTACAGAACTTGGCGCACAACAGCATCACACCTCCACGCCTACAGATGCGGGCAGCCGTTTTTATTCTCACCCTCTCAAGAGGTGAGGAAAGCCCTCTGGGCACACAAGGCACACAGAACAACCAGCTGACCCTGAGCCCCACCGGGCCCCCTGACGGGGGCAGTGCATCCCCGTCCAGGCAAAATCACCTGAGAATCAGCGCACTGGGCCCCTGCCCCCCCGAAAACGAGGTGAAAGAACAAGTGAACAGCAAGTTTACAGACCAAAGAGGACGGCCAAACTCCAGCGCTAGGGGAAAATAGCACCTAGAGCTCGAGGCTTTTTCTCATGATTCATTTCTCTCTCCATTCAAAATTTTCCATTTCGTTTTTTTTTTTCCCTTTCCAACTACCTTTTTTAATTTTAGCAACACTTCAATTTTCAATCTTTTCTTAACTTTCATTTTTTACATTGACATTTTATACATATTTTCTTCATTTTTGGATTCCTGTCGCTACATTCAATTTGATTTCTGTATAATATGAGTTTGGCTTTCTTTACAATTTTGGGATTTAGTGACTTCCAACACACAGACCAAAAGATACTCGGGACCATGTGGCTCACCCTGTTTTGTCCACCCCGTGAGATCCTAATCTCTCTCTCCCCCATCCATTCTTCTCTGGGAAAAGTGACTAGAGGGAGGGATTCACAGCAAAAAAAAAAAAAAAAAAAAAAAAAAAAAAAAAAGAGCCAGAGGTAACACTCTCTGCCACTGATCTAATGCATAGGGTTTTAAGTAAGAAGTCACAGCTGGAACTCAGGATGACAATTACAAAGTTGCTAGCTGGGCTTGAAAAAAGTATAAATGACACGAGAGACTCTCATAGTGCAGAAATGAAATCGAATCAGGCCCAAATTCCAAAGGCTCTAACTGAGATGCAGTCTACATTGGATGTGCATGCTCTAACGGCTAGGGTCAATGAGGAGAAGACAGAGTCAGTGACACCAAAGACAAGCTGATGGAAAGGAAGGAAGCTGAGGAAAAGAGAGAAAGCCAACGAATGGACCATGGGTGGAGGAGTCGAAAAATCAGTGATGCCACAAAAGGAAACAATATTGGAATTACTTCTGGCCCCGAGGGAGAAGACACAGAGGGACAGAAGATCTATCTGTGTAGATCATAGCTGAGAACTTCCCTAATCTGGGAGGGAAACAGGCATTCAAGTCCAAGAGGTAGAGAGGACTCTTCCCCAAATCCATAAGAATAGAGGAATACCCTAACATATACTAGTGACGTTTGCAATTTCAGACAGAAAGAGAAAATCCTGAAAGCAGTTTGAGACAAGAGGATCTTCACCGACAGGGGTAAGCACGTTAGACTAGCCACATACCTATCCACAGAGTCCTGGCACACCAGAAAGGGCTGGTGTGATTGAGTCATGGTACTAAGTGAGAAAAACATGCAGCCAAGAACGCTTTACCCAGCAAGGAGTCATTCCGAATAGGAGCAGAGATAAAGAGCTTCCAGGACAGAAAGAAACTCAAAGGATTTGGCCGCTAAACCACCCTGCAAGAATAGGAAGGGGGATCCTGTAATTGAAGACAGACTCCAAGAGTAACACAGACCAGAAAGAAACAGAGACCATCTACAGAATTAGGGACGTGACAGGTAATGCAATGGACTCATCTCCATCTGCTTTTTAGATTTTTTCTTTATCATTGGTCTTAAGCAATTTTATTGGGATGTAGGTTGATAAGGAGGTTTTTTTTCATGATCCTTATGTTTGGGGTTTTTGTTGCCTGGATTCCTGAATTCTTAAAAATATGGGTGTAGAGGGTTCATACAATTCAGATAACAATCAGAATTACTTCTTCAAACAGTTTTTTTCTGTACCTCAGCCAATTTCGTATCTACCAGGCCACTTGAAATTGCTACAAAGCTCACACATACTCTAGTGTTTGTGTGCAGGGCGTGGTTTGCACCCTTCCTTTTCTCTGCTTTATTCTGGACAACTGCTATGATCATACATTCAAGTTCTCTCTCTCTCTCTGTCTCTCGCTCTCTTTTTGCTATTTAGTGTCTAACGGGAAAGAAAGCCCATCTACTACATTTTTCATCTTAGACGTGCCACTGTTCAGCTCCAGAAGTTGGGTTTTCCTTGTTTTCATATTTCCTATATCTCTGTTTCACTTCATCCTTTGTGTACATTCTTACGTATATAAAACGTCTTTCTAACAGTTGTTTGAATGTCCATGTGCAATACTTCCATCGTCTTTTTCATTTCTGGGTAGGTTTCTATTGTTTAATCTTTCTCCTCAGTACGAAGTGAACTCTTCTCCTTCTTTGCATCCTGGTAATCTTTTATTGGAAGACAGGTATTGTGAATTTTAATTGTTAGATATTAACTATGGCTTATATTTCTACACATACTCTTGAGGATTGTTCTGATGGTGAGGTAGGTTCCTGGAAGACGATTTTATCCTTCCAGACTAGCTTTCCAAAGGTTTGTTAGGTGGTATCACAGTAGTCTTCAATGTATTTTGCTATTGTTCTGTTGGTATTCTGAGCTCTCTTTGCAATGTCCCACGAATTACGAGGTTTTCCACTCTGCCTGCTGCTGGTAGCACAGACTTTTCCTGATTGTGTGTGAAGGCTAGTGACATTTTCCTCTCTGCTTCCCCTGGGCTATGATTTTCCCCACACCACATAGGTTCCTCACACACGTGCCCTACTGAGGAATTCCATGAAAACTCAAAAGTGATCCTAGATGGCTTTCTGAGGTCCTCTTTCTCTGTGCAGCTCTCCTCAGTATTCTGTACTGTAAACCACAGCTATATTGACTTCTCCAAACTTCCATCTTTCTGTCTCCAACTCATGGAAATGGCTGAGCTTCGCCTGTATTCTTCATCCCTGACCCGTAGACTAGAAATGAAATCTCTTTAGGCGGTAAGTTAGGGAAATACAGAGTCCCCCATGTTTGTCTTCCCTCTTGCACTAGTCACTTCCCTGCATTGCCTGGAAATATATCGACAGTGTTCTTTTGCCAGGGTGCCTGGGTGGCTCAGTTGCTTAAGCCTCCTACTCGTGATCTGGACTCAGGTCACGAACTCAGGGTCTTGGGATCAAGACCAGCATTGGGCATCACACTCAGCACAGAGTCGGCTTGAGATTCTGTCTCCCCTCTCCCTCTATCCTCCCCACCCCCCACATTCTGTCTCTCAAACCAACATAGAAAATCTTTCAAATGAAATAAAATCAGTTACGTAACAGGCAGCCTCTGCAACGAGGGGAAGACCCCAGCAGGGTCCGTGCCTTGCCCAGAATCACAGACTGGTAAGAAGGCAGAACCAGGCCTGAACCCAGCTCTCCGAGTGTCCTCAACGTTGGGGCCCTGGCTGAACCTAGTTACTCACTGGGAGCTCGGGAAGAGGTTGTGTTTTGGAACTGGCTGTAGACCTGGAGGTGGTATGGGGGTGAGAAGAAACATCGACATCCCAGGCAGGAGGCTTCCCAGCACGTACCTGTCTGAGGAGGAGCCCAGGCCAGGGCAACCCACTGACGGCACCCCTGCCCGCATGACACCCAGAGGAAAGGAGGGATGGCTCGTGACACACAACTGGCAGCGTCTAGGGGTAAGGGTGGGCTCAGCCCCTCTAAGCCAAGGTTCCAATGCCTTCTGCAGGATTGGCCTTGGAAATCAGAAAGCCTAAGACCTGGGAAAGCTATTTCCCATAAACCCTAGGTGGGACTGTCATCTTCTGGGCCTGCACAATAGGAGTATTGGGGCACACACATGTGCACAGTTACACACACAACACAATAGGGACTGTGGGTGGGATCGGAAGAGCTACAGACTCAGAGAAGGTGAGAAAGGAAGAAAATGTGGTGGCAGTTATTCCCTACGTACGACACCACTCCCCCAATTTCTTAGATGGTATCCCACCTATGCCTGTGGACTTCTGCAAGAAGTACATGCTAGAATAATCCCTATCGCACAGGCAAGACACAGACCATCCCTGACAGGCACAACGGCTTCTCTGGGATCCAAAACAGGGAAGATGGAGACTTGCGTCAGAGCCCGGGGTGTTTCTAAGCTGGGGCCCTGGCTGCACCCAGACCTTCCGTGGGGCTTGTGGAGAGGGGTGTGTTGGTGTCACTGGGTACGCATGTGGCATGGCATGCAGAAAGGGGATGAGCAGTCGGGAGCCCAGAGCACTGTTTGTGTAGGTGCTAGTCCAGGTGTGGACTCAGGGAGGGGATCCCAGGAAGTGAAGTCACTTCCCTGATAACTGACCCCAACAGAACTTGGAACCCCGGTCACCAGGCAACCACATCGTAGTGCAGTCCCGTATCAGGCTCACTTGGCTGGAGACAGTCGATAGTGAAAGATGTTCTCTTGCTGCGTGCCCATTGTCCGGGGCTCTGGCTTCCAGAAACCCCAGGGTGAGGGACTTTTCACATGCTGCAGACACTGGCTCAACCCGCGCCCCCGACGCCGCAGGGCCTTTGCCAGGAGGGGCCGGAAGGTAATACCGAGCGACCTAGGCCAGGCCAGGCCACCTCTCCGAGCCATCCCTGGGCAGCCCCATTCCCCCAGTTTCAGGGAAAGAGGGGTATGTGGGGGAGGTCCCGCCCTGGGCTGGAGGAGGTTGCAGGGCAGTGGATACCCTGGGGATGCCTTCATGTTCACACCGATGCCACGGTGGGCAGGGTGGAAAGAGGATTCCTGAGGTGCCTCTCACCAGGGCCAGAGTGAATCCAAGGCCCTCGAGCTGGGTCACTTTTCTCTCCACGGTGGAGCTGCGTGCATCCTGGCCTGTGGTGTGTCTGCAAGGGTGTCCCCTGGGTCTGAGGATCAGCAAAGGCAGCCAGCCAGACCTCTGAGGCCTCCCGCCTGGCTGCCAGGCACTGTCTTTACAGAGCTCCACATGGGAGACAGGGCAGGAGCTGAACGATGGGATCCCCTGCCCCACCTCCTTGAAGGACAGGAAGGAGTTCCCTACTGCCAACAAAGTCCAGCGCTGTCTCAGGGTGAGCGCAGGTGCCACAGGGACCCAGCACCCAGGGCACCGATGTGGCACAAAGGGACCCAGATCCCAGAAACCAGCCTCTGGGCTCCTCGGGGCTCCCTCCTAGACTCCTGCTCCCATGTGAACCTGGATCCCCATCTCCTCCCCAAAACTGCCCTCAGGACCCTGCCAACGGCCTTGGCCCAATGCACAGTCCCTATCCACATATCTGTATGAATATCAGAAAAGCGACCTTAAACCACCTCTCATCCATTGCTCGAAATCCTGGTGAGCTGGGAGACTTTTCCCCAAAGGGGCATGGGGCTTATGGTACTATGCCTATTGCTCTGCCCTTTGGTTGTGAAGGAACACATCTCTGGGGCCCCTCCAGGGTCTGGAGCAGGCGCCTCCTTGTGCTGCACAACATTCCAGAAGGCCCATCAGTTACCGCAGCCATTGAGCCCTTCACAGATGCAGGACGTTCATGTGATTCCCTTCTGTTGCCAACTCACAGCGCTGCACGGAACATTATTACAAAATAATAATAGTAATATGAATAATAAAACCACATATTTTAATTTGAAACAGTACTTTTTCATGAATTAATTTCTATTGAAATTATATGATTTCATAGATACTCAACATTATTATACTAAGATTCAAATACTGGTCTAGCTCTGTATTTTTGTTTGTTTTGGGCATTTCTACCCTGGGAAAATAAGGAAACAGGTTTATAATTGGCTCCAAATTCACAGATTATAAAAAATATAAATTTATCTGTTAAGTTATTTTTTTAGTAAAATATTTTCAAGTGAAAGAATGTTGTCATCTAAAAATGGTAAGATTTATCACTTTTATTACTTACATATTAACCAAATTAAGTCACATCTGCTTTTTAAATAGAAGTGATCTAAATATTAATATATCCTTGTTTAATCAACGTTTGACATCAGATTAAAAATTATGAATGTGAAAGATGACAATTTTTAATGATGCCTTCTCAAAATTTTTTAAGAACATGAAATATAAAGAGAATTGAGTGCTGGAAATATTCTTGAACAGAATAGAGAAATACTGAATGAAAAAAAAAGCCCCCTTCATGATAAAAATCCTTAAACTAAGTTTAGTGGAAATATATTTCAACATAATAAAGGCTATACATGAAAACCCCACTGCTAATATCATACTCAATGGTGAAAAATGGTGAGAGCTTTCCCCCTAGTTCAGGAACAAGATGAGAATGTCCACTCTCACCATTTTTATTCATTCTAGTATTGGAAGTCTTAGCCACAACAATCAGACAAGAAATAAAAAAACTTCCAGATTGGTAAGGAAGAAGTAAAACTTTCACTATTTGTAGATGGCATGATATTATGTATAGAAAACCTAAGATGCTACCAAAATACTACTAATACTGATAAACAGATTCAGAAAGGCTGCAGGATACAAAAAAAAAAAAAAAGTACAGAAATCTGTGGCATTTTTCTATACTGATAATGAAGTAGCAGAAAGAGAAATTAAGACAAAAATCCCATTTACACGTGCACCAAAAATAATAAAATACCTAGGAATAAATGTAAACAAAGTGAAAGACCTGACTGAAAATCATACAATTTTGATGAAAAAAGTCACAGACAACACAAATGGAAAGATACTCCTTTCTCATGGACTGGAAGAATAAATATTGTTAAAATGTCCATACTACCCAAAGCAATCTACATATTTAATGCAATCCCCATCAAAATAGCAACAGTATTTCTCACTAGAACAAATAATCCTAAAATTTGTATGGAACCACAAAAGATCCAGAATAACTAAAGAGATCTTGAAAAAGAATGACAACCTAGAGGCATCACAATCCCAGATTTCAAGATCTACTACAAAGTTGTAGTAATCAAAACAGTATGGTACTGATACAAAAAAAGACATATAGATTAATAGAACGGAATAGACGGCCCAGAAATAAACCCTTGAGGAGCTGAGTTTTCAAAAGGGATGTTCTCCACTTCTCCCAGGACATTCAAATACCCCCTTAGACCTCGCTCGTCTAATTAGAGATTTTTCTTTAGGCTCTCAGGACATTGTAATTCTTAGAGAAATTCTTCTCAGAGTCTGGAAGGTAATGTTTTTGCTCATTGTACTTCTTTAATTTAGCTAGATGCCCTTGTATTTGGAAGATATTCTTATAACATCTCCAAGATTATTTTTTAATAGATTTTCTTGTCCGTTTCTTTAAATTACTTTTGCTTACATAAGGGATATCAGAGAAGATATAAATATTTTATTCTTCCAGGAGACTGTGTGTGTGTGTGTGTGTGTGTGTGTGTGTGTGTGTGTATTTAGGCCATATATTTAGTTCATTAAGATTTGTACAGATTTCTAGAAGAAAAATAATCACATGATCACATGATTTAGGATTACTTATAATCATAAATAGATTTTTAAATTGGAGAGGAAAACGGATAGCTAGTAAAGCATGAAACCCTGATAGGAAACATACATACTGTGTGCTGGTTAATTGGTTATAGTCACTTCATGTATTATTATGACAGCTTCTGCCTGTGAACTTAGAAGATGCTGAGCTTCTCAATAATCAAAGAAGAGAACAAGTGTTCATTCAAAATGCTGACCCAAGCAGTGCCTGCTTTTCTGTTTTTCTATCTGAAGCCATCATTTAGAATTTGTACTCTTTCAACAGTAGGAAAGTCCATAGACCTCTAAAGCATGAGTAAAATTCAAATAGGGTCAAATTCCTGAGGGCAAAGCATTATTTTTCCTCCCAGCCCTGTTACATTTGGCCATACATGCTTATTTCAATCCATGCAGCAGAGAATAAGGGCTGTGATTTTCATTATGATCACTAATTCCTTAAAAGTGCATCTAGGGCCTTCCAGAGTCATGAATTCAGCAGAATAACAGAAGGTAGCATGTCAAAAGACCATATGCAGGCCCTAGGCTGTATTTGCAGTACTAGTTCTGCATAATGTTTCCAGTTGGTATGCAATCATGCATGAACTCAAGCTTAAAAAAAACAAAATGCTAGAATTTTTCATGCAGTGCTGTTACCTTTCAATGCACACCCAATTCAGCAAACTTAAATATTATCAAATATCCTTCCATAGTGATTGCAGTCTCCAGGGCTATCTACTGGTAATGCATAGCTTGGTTTTTAGATAATAAATAATAAAACTCTTCTAACAGGTGAATTTGATAATCAGTGTGCATCCAGAAGCATTGAATGTTTCCCATTAAATGACTGTAATCTTTCAGTTTGGTTTGCACCACCATATGCTATTGGCCTTGCATTTTGTATGTTAACTTTGCAGAGCTCATGCTCACTACAAACACACTCGGGACCTCTAAATACTTGTTTCTTGTGCATACCATGAATTTGTATTCACATTTTTGGAGACAGGAGACAATGCTGATGTTTCCTTGTATTTCAGAAAAATCAATCAGGTCAGCCTTGAGAGGTCACAATGACCAATACAGCTGATACACTGAGAGTTCACTAAATATTTTCTGAGACTTCGGTATCATTGTTGCAAGTATTCAGACAATTTTCTGGATCACATGCCCGTGACAGAGGGTTCCCTTACATTCACAATTCTGGAAGAAAACTCTTCATATTGCCATCCCAGAAATCCAGAAATCCTGCCAGGGAGTGAACATTTACTGTAAAATAATCTGTGCCACATTGCTCCTCTTTTTATACAGCACCATGACCCACTAAGGAATAAGAAAAATCCCTGAGCTGTCTCTGTATGTTTTTAGCATTATGATTTCATACACATTTAACGGAATTAATTTAAAAAAGACAACCCTAGTTCTAAGATTAAAAAATCTTCATAAAATAGTCAAATGGAGCCAATGTGCTAAATATTTTTTTTCTGAGGGACCTTAAATTTCCAAGTCTTATACTTTAAATATGGGCTTAATTTGAGAACAGTCATTTTAAAGTTGGCCTAACTCATTTGTCCAAACTCAATTTAAAAATTCACAATTCCTGAGGAGTTAAGATGGCGGAGGAGTAGGGGACCCCTTTTTCACAGGTCCCCTGAGTCGAGCTGGATAGGTACCAGACCAGCCTAAATAACCACGGAATCAGCCTGAGACGCAGGAAGATACATCTGGATCTCTACAAATGAACATCACCAGCACTGAGTATTGAGGTACCAAGAGGGGTGCCGTAAAACCGCGCAGATATCGGAAGATAAACGGAAGGGGGAGGGAGCCGCCGCCTTTGGGCGCCAGGAAGCAGCAGCCACCTGCATGGGGGAGCGGGCAGACTCAGAGACCGCAACCGCAAGAGAGCAGACTGAGACCAGTGAGCCGTGAACGCGCGCCACAAGGCATCTCCTGGAACACCGGAATCCCGGTGTGATCACGGGATCCAGACTGAGACGGGGAGCTCCCGGAGCGGAGCGCGCACGGGGCGGCTGGCGGCTGGCGGGCCACCTGCACGGGGGAGCGGGCGGACTCGCGGTCGGCACCCACGAAACAGCAGACTGAGACCCTGAACCGGGTGCGCGCGCCACCAGGCTTCTCACGGAACTCCGGAATCACGGTGTGCTCACCGGGCATAGACTGAGACCAGGAGACCCAGGAGCGCGCGGGGCGGCGGTGGCTGGCGGCATTAGAAACACAAAGGACAGAGACGCGCCTGCCCTGGAAGTGAGGGCAGGGACGCCGGGTTGGTGCGCACATCCCGGGTCGCTGCAGGGTTGAGCAGCACCAACAGTAACAGAGTTAAAGTGGCCAGAACATCAGTGGAGAATGGGCCGCAATCCCTCTGCTCTGTGACAATGCAGCCTCTGCTGCTCTGACTCTCAGAAGAGGCATAGCCGACCGCCAGGGAAAGCCGCCAGAGAACAAAAGCCTGGAAATACCGGCTCACAGCATGCCCATCTCCATCCCCCCTCGCGGGGGACACGGAGACTCTACCCAAACAGGGTTGCCTGAGTATCGGTGCGGCAGGCCCCTCCCCCAGAACAGAAGGCAGGCTGAAAAATCAAGAAGCCCACAACCCAGGTGCCTGGGTGGCGCAGTCATTGAGTGCCTGTCTCCGGCTTAGGGCGTGATCCCAGCATTCCGGAAAGGAGTCCCTCATCGGGCTTCTCCGCTGGGAGCCTGCTTCTTCCTCTCCCACTCCCCTGCTTCTGTTTCCATTCTTGCTGACTGTCTACCTCCCTCTCTCAGATAAATAAATAAATAAAATCTTTAAAGAAGAAGCCCACATCTCTAAGATCCCTATAAAACAAGGGGCACGGCCTGGGACCCAGTCAATAATTTGGGCTCTGGACAACCCCGCAACCTCTCCTCATCAGAATGACAAGAAGAAGAAGCCCCCCCCCCCAGCAAAGAAAAGACAGTGAGTCTGTGGCCTCTGCCACAGAAATAATGGATATGGATGTAACCAAATTATCAGAAATGGAATTCAGAGTAACGATGGTCAAATTGATGAGCAGAATTGAAAAAAGTATTAACGAAAAGGTTTCTGAGAATATAGAATCCCTAAAGTCAGAAATGAAAGCGAATTTGACAGAAATTAAAAATTCTATGAGCCAAATGCAGGCAAAACTAGAGGCTCTGACGGCCAGGGTCACAGAAGCAGAGGAACGGGTTAGTGAATTGGAGGATGGGTTAATAGAGGAAAAAATGAAAATAGAAGATGCTTTTAAAAAAATCTAAGCCCATGATTGTTGGCTACGGGAGATTACTGACTCAATGAAACGATCCAATGTTAGAATCATCGGCATCCCCGAGGGGGTGGAGAAAAACAGAGGTCTAGAAGAGATATTTGGACAAATCATAGCTGAAAACTTCCCTAATCTAGCAAGGGAAACAAACATTCGTGTCCAAGAGGCATAGAGGACCCCTCCCAAGCTCAACCACGACAAACCTACGCCACATCACGTCATAGTGCATTTCGCAAATATTAGATCCAAGGATACAGTATTGAAAGCGGCCAAGGCAAAGAAATTTCTCACGTACCAAGGCAAAGGCATCAAAATTACGTCAGACCTGTCTACACAGACCTGGAATGAGAGAAAGGGTTGGGGGACCATTTTTAAAGCTCTTTCAGAGAAAAACATGCAGCCAAGGATCCTTTATCCAGCAAGGCTGTCATTCAGAATTGATGGAGAAATAAAGACAGTTCAGAATCGACAGTCACTAACCAATTTTGTAACCACGAAACCAGCCCTACAGGAGATATTACGGGGGGTTCTATAAAAGTAAAAAGGCCCCAAGAGTGATACAGAACAGAAAGTCACAGCCAATACAAACAAAGACTTTACTGGCAACATGGCATCATTAAAAGCATATCTCTCAGTACTCAGTCTTAATATTAATGGCTTAAATTCTCCCTTACAACACCACAGGGTTGCAGGTTGGATAAAAAGAAATGACCCATCCATTTGCTGTCTACAAGAGACTCATTTTGAACCCAAAGATGCATTCAGACTGAGAGTAAGGGGATGGAGTACCATCTTTCACGCAAATGGACCTCAAAAGAAAGCTGGGGTAGCAATTCTCATATCAGATAAATTGGATTTTAAACTACAGACTGTAGTTAGAGACGCAGAAGGGCACTATATTATTCTTAAAGGAAGTATTCAACAAGTGGATATGACAATTATAAATATATATGCCCCCAACAGGGGAGCAGCAAGATACACAAGCCAACTCTTAACCAGAATAAAGAGACATATAAATAAAATACATTAATAGTAGGGGACCTCAACACTCCACTCTCAGAAATAGAAAGAACACCCTGGAAAAAACTAAGCAAAGAATCAAAGGCTTTGAATGCCATACTCGACGAGTTGGACCTCATAGATATATAGAGAACACTACACCCCAGAACCAAAGAATACTCATTCTATTCTAAAGCCCATGGAAAATTCTCAAGAATAGACCATGTTCTGGGACACAAAACAGGTCTCAGCCAATACCAAAAGATTGAAATTATCCCGTGCATATTCTCAGACCACAATGCTTTGAAATTGGAACTCAACCACAAGGAAAAATTTGGAAGAAACTCAAACACTTGGAGACTAAGAACCATCCTGCTCAGGAATGACTCGATAAACCAGGAAATCAAAAATCAAATTAAACAATTTATGGAGACCAATGAGAATGAAAATACAACAGTCCAAAACCTATGGGATACTGCAAAGGCAGTCCTAAGGAGGAAATACATAGCCATCCAAGCCTCACTCAAAAGAATAGAAAAATCTAAAATGCAGTTTTTATATTCTCACCTCAAGAAGCTGGAACAGCAACAAAGGGACAGGCCTAATCCACGCACGAGGAAGCAGTTGACCAAACTTAGAGCTGAAATCAATCAAGCAGAAACCAGAAGTACAGTAGAGCAGATCAACAGGACTAGAAGCTGGTTCTTGGAGAGAATCAATAAAATTGACAGACCACTGGCAACACTTATCCAAAAGAAAAGAGAAAGGACCCAGATTATTAAAATTATGAATGAAAAAGGAGAGGTCACGACGAACACCATTGAAATTGGAAGGATTATTAGAAATTTTTATCAACAGCTATATGCCAATAAACTAAGCAATCTGGAAGAGATGGAATCCTTCCTGGAAACCTATAAACTACCAAGATTGAAACAGGAAGAAATTGATTTCTTAAACAGGCCAATTAATGATGAAGAAATTGAGTCAGTGATAAACAACCTTCCAAATAACAGAACTCCAGGCCCGGACGGTTTTCCTGGGGAATTCTACCAAACTTTCAAAGAAGAAATAATACCTATTCTCCTAAAGCTATTTCAAAAAATAGAAACAGCGGAGGATCTGGGCCTGCAACCCTGAGCACACGGGCTCTATCCTGCGGGGCCTGCGGGGACAGAGAGCAGGTGGGCCTGGGGGGAGGACCAAGAAGGAAAGCTACCAAACTCATTCTATGAGGCCAATATTACCTTGATCCCCAAACCAGGCAAAGACCCCCTCAAAAAGGAGAATTACAGACCGATTTCCCTAATGAATATGGACGCCAAAATCCTCAACAAGATACTTGCTAATAGAATCCAACAGTTCATCAAAAGGATTATCCATCACGATCAAGTGGGATTCATACCTGGGATGCAAGAGTGGTTCAATATTCGCAAATCAATCAGCGTGATACATCATATCAACAAGAAAAGACTCAGGAACCATATGATCCTCTCAATCGATGCCGAAAAAGCATTTGACAAAATACAGCATCCTTTCCTGATTAAAACCCTTCAGAGTGTAGGAATAGAGGGTACATTTCTCAATCTCATAAAAGCCATCTATGAAAAGCCTACTGCAAATATTATTCTCAATGGGGAAAAGCTGGAAGCCTTTCCCTTAAGATCAGGAACACGACAAGGATGCCCACTCTCGCCACTATTATTCAACATAGTACTAGAAGTCCTTGCAACAGCAATCAGACAACAAAAAGGGATCAAAGGTATTCAAATCGGCAAAGAAGAAGTCAAAATGTCTCTCTTCGCAGATGACATGATACTCTATATGGAAAACCCAAAAGAAGCCACTCCCAAACTATTAGAAGTTATAGAGCAATTCAGTAACGTGGCAGGATAAAAAATCAATGCTGAGTAATCAGTTGCATTTCTGTACACGAATAGCGAGACTGAAGAAAGAGAAATTAGGGAATCCATCCCATTTACAATAGCACCAAAAACCATACGTTACCTTGGAATTAACTTAACCAGAGACGTAAAGGACCTATATTCTAGAAACTATAAATCCCTCTTGAAAGACCTTGAGGAAGACATAAAAAGATGGAAAGATATTCCATGCTCATGGATCGGAAGAATTAACATAGTTAAAATATTCATGCTACCCAGAGCAATCTACACTTTCAATGCTATCCCGATCAAAATACCGAGGACATTTTTCAAAGAACTGGAACAAATAGTCCTTAAATTTGTATGGAACCAGAAAAGGCCCTGAATCTCCAAGGAACTGCTGAAAAGGAAAAACAAAGCTGGGGGCATCACAATGCCGGATTTTGAGCTGTACTACAAAGCTGTGATCACAAAGACAGCATGGTACTGGCACAAAAACAGACACACAGACCAATGGATCAGAATAGAGAGCCCAGAAATGGACCCTCAGCTCTTTGGGCAACTAATATTTGATAAAGCAGGAAAAAACATCCGGTGGGAAAAAGACAGTCTCTTCAATAAATGGTGCTGGGAAAATTGGACAGCTACATGCAAAAGAATGAAACTTGACCACTCTCTCACACCATACACAAAAATAAACTCCAAATGGATGAAAGACCTCGATGTGAGACAGGAATCCATCAAAATTCTAGAGGAGAACATAGGCAGCAACCTCTACGACATCGGCCAAAGCAACCTTTTTCATGACACATCCCCAAAGGCAAGAGAAACAAAAGATACAATGAATTTATGGGACTTCATCAAGATTAAAAGTTTCTGCACAGCCAAGGAAACAGTCAGAAAAACTAAGAGGCAGCCCACGGAATGGGAGAAGATATTTGCAAATGACACTACAGATAAAGGACTGGTATCCAAGATCTACAAAGAACTTCTCAAACTCAATACACGAGAAACAAATAAACAAATCAAAAAATGGGCAGAAGATATGAACAGACACTTTTCCAATGAAGACATACAAATGGCTAACAGACACATGAAAAAATGTTCAAAATCATTAGCCATCAAGGAAATTCAAATCAAAACCACACTGAGATACCACCTTACGCCAGTTAGAATGGCAAAAATAGACAAGGCAAGAAACAACAAATGTTGGAGAGGATGTGGAGAAAGGGGATCCCTCCTACATTGTTGGTGGGAATGCAAGTTGGTACAGCCACTCTGGAAAACAGTGTGGAGGTCCCTTAGAAAGTTAAAAATTGAGCTACCCTATGATCCAGCCATTGCACTACTGGGTGTTTACCCCAAAGATACAGACGTGGTGAAGAGAAGGGCCATATGCACCCCAATGTTCATAACAGCAATGTCCACAATAGCTAAATCGTGGAAGGAGCCGAGATGCCCTTCAACAGATGACTGGATTAAGAAGTTGTGGTCCATATATACAATGGAATATTACTCAGCTACCAGAAAGAACGAGTTCTCAACATTTGCTACAACATGGACGGCACTGGAGGAGATAATGCTAAGTGAAATAAGTCAAGCAGAGAAAGACAAGTATCATATGATTTCTCTCATCTATGGAACATAAGCACTAGGATGATCAGTAGGGGAAGAAAGGGATAAAGAAAAGGGGGGTAATCAGAAGGGGGAATGAAACATGAGAGACTATGGACTATGAGAAACAAACTGAGGGCCACAGAGGGGAGGGGGGTGGGGAAATGGGATAGGCCCGTGATGGGTAGTAAGGAGGGCACGTATTGCATGGTGCACTGGGTGTTATACACAACTAATGAATCATCGAGCCTTACATCGGAAACCGGGGATGTACTGTATGGTGACTAACATAATATAATAAAAAATCATTATAAAAAAGAAAAATAATAATAATAAAAAAAATTTAAAAAGGTAGTAAGGAGGGCACGTATTGCATGGTGCACTGGGTGTTATATGCAACTAATGAATCATCGAACTTTACATCAGAAACCAGGGGTGTACTGTACGGTGACTAACATAATATAATAAAAAACATTAAAAAAAATAAAAAAATAAAAATTCACAATTCCTTATCAGTCACCTTTAGGACAATTTCTCATACTCTCTTCTCTCCAAATATATCCATATTTTAACTTAATGCAAAGAAATTTCAACTTACAATTGCTATAACATCTTTAATTTCCAATGTTTTCCTTTTGGATATAATCTATATAAAGGAATGAATTTTTTATCTCTGGCTTAAATCGCAAAAACCCACAAAGCTTTTGACGGAACTTTTTGGCATTCAAGACCATTTCTAGTGCTGTGCAAAGCAGTCAGTGCTTTCTGGGGAGCAACTACTTAAAATTCATATGGACATATTAGATGTAATATGTATATTTGGAGTAACCATTGAAATATTTCTCTATTTAATTAGAGTAGTCTATGCTAACTCACAGGGTGGACACTGTCAGCTATTTTCAATCTACCAATTATTTCTTTGGGGGACATGGTAAAATCTCTGCTTCAGTAAATGTTTTCACTTTCTTCATGCACTAATTTTCCCTTCTTCGTCTTCTAGCTCTGTCTCAGTGGGAAGAGAGAGCAAGAAATGCTAGCTATCATAATGCAAGCACGGCAGAAGGGGACACAAAATTTTCCCTTGCAACAAAGCAAGCTTTGATACTCAATTCCAATATTTGCTGAATGGTTATAAATGCACCCATTATCTTTTTTTCTGGTGTCCTATAGAGTATGTGCCCTCAAACAGTCAGGAAATGAAGGCATTACTGACTTTCTGTTCATGGTGCTAGGAATACAGGATTGCACTCTGTGGACAACCACTTATGTCTGCCCCCCTCAGCTCCTAGGAATCTGCAGATTTACCCCTTTCTTGATGCACGCAGTACTTCTACAGAGTCCTGGACAGGATCTTAGATGAAACTCAGACCAGCACACTATCTCTCTTCCCCTCTCCTCTGCCACATCTTGAGTCAAGATGAAGTGGTGATCACTGGTGAGGACTTCAAAAGCAAATCAAAGAACAAGGGCTATGATCAGAAAGAACGATTACCCAACATTTGCAGCAACATGGACGGAACTGGAGGAGATAATGCTAAGTGCAATAAGTCAAGCAGAGAAAGACAATTATCATATGGTTTCACTCATTTGTAGAACATAAGGAATAGCAGGGAGATCGGTAGGAGAAGGAAGGGAAGAATGAAGGGGGGTTAAACAGAGGGGGAATGAACCACGAGAGACTATGAACTCTGGGAAACAAACTGAGGGCTTTAGAGGGGAGGGGGGTGGGGCATTGGGCTAGGCCGGTGATGGGTATTAAGGAGGGCACATATTGCATGGAGCACCGGGTGTTATACACAAACAATGAATCATGGAACACTACATCAAAAACTAAGGATGTACTGTATGGTGATTAACATAATAAATTTAAAAAATATATTAAAAAATTAAAAAAATTAAAAATAACCCCCCCCAAAAAACAAAAGCAAAAATAAACAAACAAAAAGAACAATGGCTATGGGCTCTAGGGACAGATGTCAGCAAGTTACAGCCAAGGATTAAATGTGACCAGTGGACATCCTCCAGAGTAGGTACTGACTATGCACAAATATTCATGACCTCCCAAAATTCATATGTTGAAGTCTTAATCCACAATACGATGATTTTTGGAGATGGGGACTTTGGGCGATAACTAGGTTTGGATGAGGGTCTAGGAGTGGTACCTCCATGATAGGATTGGTATAAGAGATTTTCATCTCTTAAGAGATGAAAAGACCTCAGTTCCTTTCCCTCTCACTCTACCATGTGAAGATTCAGCAAGAAGGCACTGTCTGTAAACCAGGAAGGATGTCCTCCCCAGACATCAAATCTGCTCACACCTTGATCTCAGATTTCCCAGCTTCTAGTTTGCTGTATAAGCCACCCAGTCTCCAGTACCTTGTTAAAGCAGCTCAAAGAGAACATCCAGGACTCTGGACTAATCCAAGGAGCCACCTACCTCCTGACATAGATGTCGAGTGGATCCATCCTATGTATCTTTGGCCCTCAAAAAATTCCTCAAAGCACAGTAGTGAGACAAGAGCATTCCAACATCTCTTCTTAAAAAAAAAATCCTAATATTCTCTCCAACATTTTTAAAAGAATAGAGGCAGGTAGTCTTCTAAAGTTCATGAAAATTATGACAAGATCTGCTTCAGTGAACTCATATCCTCTTTTGCAATGTGGGCATGACTGACCGTTACTAGCTTGAGGCCTCAGCCAAAACTGAGAAAAGGGATACTCATGTTAACATACACTACAACTAAGGTATCCGCAGAAAACACAGTTGTTACTCTCTAGCATGGCCATGCTCTGCTTATGAGACCACTTTTCAGCAGGTGGCTAGATTTAGAATTGCCAGTTAATAGAGTTTCTTTCAGTCTGAATTGTCTCCCTTCACTTTAAATATTGAACATTTTAAAAATACAACTCCCTATTAGATTTTAAATGATTACTGTGGAATAACTGACGTTTTTGTTGTTTTTGCTTTCTTAGGTAAAATATTTAATAGTTTGCTTTTTTTCCTCACTTCCCTTTTCTGCCCTAGGAGGGTATCTGTGTCCATGAGGCAAACTCTATGTCCGTGGCAGGAAGCTAGTGGGTCCTGGTATACACCCAGCATCTTTGCCGGGGGGGGGGGGGGGGAGGGAGGGTGTTTACTCTTGAGTTACTACATTGGTATCATTTAATCCTTTGCTGTGATGTACAGGCATCTGCCCCAGGAGCTCACGGCCATACGTTCTTTTTTTTCCACATACATTTTAAGTTATTGCCAGTAGCATCTCTTCATCTTGACCCCAGGCCTTTGCTGGTTCAATCATGTGCTCATCAGGTCTGTATCCTTCAGGAGGACATCTGCGATTTTTTGAAACATTTAATATTTACCATCTTAACCATTTTTAAATGTGCGATTCAGTAGTGTTAAGTTTATTCACAGTGTTGTGAGGCAGATCTCCAGAACTTTTTCATCTTGTAAAACCAAACCAAACCAAATGAAAAACAAAACCAAAAACAAACCAAACAAAAATGCTCTATACTCCTTAGATAGCAACAGTTTCCCCTTTCCTCCCTGACCCCTAGCCTCTGGTAACTACCATTCTACCTTCTGTTTCTAGAACTGGACTACTTCAGATACCCTGGATCAGCGGATCGTCCAGTAACTGTGTCGTTGTGAACAGCCTGTTTCACTCAGCATAATGTCTTCAAGGTGCATCCATGTTGTGCATGTAATAGGCTTTCTTTTTTGAGGCTGAACAATATTCTGGTGTTATGTATACACTGCATTTTTAAAATCCATTTATCTTCTGATAGACATTTAGGTTGATTCCACCTCTTGTTTATTGTGACTAGTGCTGCAATGAATGTGGGCATGCAAATCTCTCTTCAAGATCCTGTTTTCACTTTTTGTTTTATTTCTTGGATGAATACCCAGAAGTGGCATTGCTGGATCATACTGTGTTTCTATTTTTTAATTTTCTTGAGGAACCTACGTTGTTTTCATATGCATTATTTTACATTCCCATTAACAGTACACAGAGATTCTAATTTGTCTGCAGCCGTGCTGACACTTGTAATTCCCGGGGGTTTTGTTTTTTCCTTTTTTTTTTTTAATAGTAGCCATTTTATTGGGTGTGAGGTGATATCTCAGTGTGGTTTTGATTTGAATTTCTCTGATGATTAATGATGTTGAGCATTTTTTATATGCTCATTGGTCAAGTGTAAGAATTTTTTCATTGTACGACAGATACCATTGCATTGGCAAAATTCCACACTGTGTGTAATTTCCTCTAAAACCAAACCAAAACAAACTGAAATCTAACTCCAAGTTGTCAGAATTACTGGTTTACATCCCAGTTCTTTATAAATCTCTGGAATTAATTGTGTCCAAGTTTTCTTTTCCTTCAAGTTGACCACTCTCCTCACATTGGTAGCCTCTTTCTTCACTTTGTTAGAGGCTAAGGTTTCAACTGAGATATGAAATTATGTCACAGGCTTTCCCTTGGAGTTGAAATCCTTAATTCACAAATAGAAATACGAGCGGGCACCCAAGAGGTGAGAGGAAAGAATTCTATTTCTAGAGCACTAGAATGTGGAATCTGTTAATATATGAATTGGGACAACAAACATCCTGTCAATCTCAGTTGTTGTAATATTTAAAAAAGGAATAATCAAAGTCCTACAATAACAAATAAGAATAACAAATAGCAAATATATCACAAGTTTCTTTAAATCGCTGGTAAAATATGTGGAGTGCCTTCAAAATCTTGTAAAAATCCCATGGTGTTTTATAATTTACAAAGAACCTTCACATGCAGATTGCTCGTATGATTTTTACAATGTTTTCAGGTAGGCAGAATGAGAAATTACATTTACAAAGTACCTATGCATATATCAATAGTGGTAACTGATATCCCCATTTTACATTTAAAATTATGACTTTTCCTAGATCTCAGAGTTTGTAAGTGAGCCCATATCATCGTATAAGTGTTTTGCTTTCTTGTCTGGTGTGCCTCACTATTTCCTCGGTCTTTCTATACATTTTTTTAGTTCTTATCATTTGTTATTCAAGTAGAAAGGTACTGCTGGGGTCACAGGGAATATAAAACTTAGTTTCATCTCACGGAAATATATATATTTTTAAATCTGCTTTAAAATAATCAGCATTATCTGAATTATTTTTGTCTTTTTTCATTTTCCTGTTACCAACTTTTTATTAAGCAATAGGTCTGTGGTAGGCAGAGTAATGGCCCCAAGGATGCCCACATCTTAATCCCTGGGATGTATGAATACGATACTCTATATGGCAGAAGGAACTTTCAGAGATAATTAAAGTTATGGACCTTGAGATAGGAAGATTATCTTGGATTATTTGGGTGAGCCCAATATAACCACATGGGCTCTTAAATGTATAAGGAGGCAGAAGACAGAGTCAGAGGGAAATGTGGCCATTTGAGAATGGCCAGAAAGATACAACATTGGTGGCTTTTAAGATGGAAAAAGAGGGCCAGGAGCCAAGGAATGTTGGTGGCCTCTAGAAACTGGAAAATGCAAGGAAATACTCAACCCTATAGTCTCCAGAAAGGAATACAGCCAAACTAACATGATGATTTTAACCCAGTGAGATCCTTGCTGACTTCTAACTTATAGAACTCTAAGATAATAAATTTTTGTTGATTTGAGCCACCAAGTTTGTGGTGATTTGTTATGGTAGCAATAGAAAACTGATAGAAGGACCACTCATGTAAATTTAATTATATACAGGAATACGTAATACATACGGGAATAATTATCTATTTCTCTTTTGCAGTCAAATCTTACTTCTAGCTTCTCAGCACATCTTTTTGGTTTTTTTAGGGCTACTGTACCAATTCCCATACACTCATTTTTCCCCCTGTTACCTCTCTCAGGAATCTGGAAAGAATTGTATGTGCTTTGAGACACATACCCTAAATGCACAACCCATAAAGTACTAAATACTTTTTGATAAAGCTGTCTAGATGAAATATTTTACAGGTAATATGAGCTATATGAAATGCTTTCTGGAAAACACTCTAGCGAGTGGGCACCACCAGGTTAGAAGACGCTCTGGTAATCAAAACTGCTAAATGTTTACCCACCAATAAAGGAAAATATCCTCTTGGGGATTCTAGGCTTGTTACCACGGATGTTGTTTGCTAACTCTGTTTGTTTTCCTACCT
This sequence comes from Ursus arctos, assembly GCF_023065955.2. Lineage (NCBI taxonomy): Eukaryota > Metazoa > Chordata > Mammalia > Carnivora > Ursidae > Ursus > Ursus arctos. Next base: position 1,651,149 of record NW_026623067.1, on the reverse strand, counting down.
GCTTATAGAAACTCCGTGCTGTCACCCATCTGTTCTCTCATCAAAGCAGCTTTGTGGTGGCAGTTATTTTAGACATTTTTTTTTTTTATGATTTCAGATGTCTCTGCATTGAACTATACATTCTACTTGAGAACATGATGATCAGAGCTTTAATGCAGGT
>NW_026623067.1:1637752-1650789 GCF_023065955.2 Ursus arctos | reverse complement strand
TAACCCTAGGTCGGCCCCCAAGGGGCTCCTCCCAAAAGGCCTGGCACCGCAATGCCAGAGATTGGGGACCCCCGCCCCAGCGCTGGACTCACCCTCCGCCCCACCGCCACCCGGGCCTTTATTGGCGCCGCTGCTCATTCAGGGCGGGAGAATGTGCAGGGCACACCGAGCCCCTGGCGCATTTCGAAGGCCCCCGCGCCAAACTCTTGGGTCCCCGCTCCCACTCCTCAACCCCCTCAGCTCGGCCTGCCCCTCCACTCGCTGCACATCCAGCAGATCGGGCTTGCAGGCCTCCTGGGGGCTAACCCTAACTCTAGGTGGGCTCCTTAGGGGCCCCTCGCAAGGGGCCTGGCGCCCCAACGCCTGGGATTGGGGACCCGAGACCCAGCGCTGGACTCACCCTCCGCCCCACCTCCACCGGGGCCGTTATTGGCGCCGCCTGTCATCAGGGCGGCAGAACGGGCAGGGCCCTCTGAGCCACCAGCGACCTTGGAAGGCCCCAGGCACCAAAATGTTTGGGCCCAGGCTGCTTTTCGCCAGCGCCCTCACTCTGCCCGCCCCTCCACTAGCCGCACAGCCAGCATTTCAGGCCTGCCGGCATCCTGCTTGCTAACCCTAACCCTAGGTCAGTCCCTGAGAGGCCCCTGACAAAGGGCCCGGGGATGCAACGCTGGGGATTGGGGACCCCAGTGCCCCAGGGCCGGACTAACACTGTTGCCCCTCCACCACCTGGGCCCGTAGGGGCGCTGCTGCTCATTCACAGCGGGAGAAAGGGCAGGGCCCTCCAAGCCCCCTTCCACATTCGATGGCCCCCTGCCCCACAGCGCTTGGGCCCACGTTCCCACTAGTCAGCGCCCTCACCTCAACCCGCCCCTCCGCTCCAAACACAGCAGGCGGATCGGACCTGCCGGCCTCCTGGGGGCTAACCCTAACCCTAGGTCGGGTCCCGAGGGACCCTCCCAAGGGGTCATGCGCCGCCATGCCCGGGATCCTGGACGTCCTAGCCCCAGGGCCGGACTCAGCCTGCAGCCCCCCGCCACCCGGGCTGCTAGGAACGCCGCCCGGTCATTCAGGCGGTAGAAGGGGCCGGGCCCTACAAGCCCCTGACGACCTTCAAAGGCCCCCCCCCCCCCCGCGCCAAAACCTGTGGGCCCACGGTCCAGCTCGCCAGCTCCCTCCCCTGGCCTGCCACAATGCGGGCTACACAGCCAGAGGATTGGGCCTGATGGCCTCCTGGGGGCTAAGCCAAACCCTAGGTGGGTCCCCGAGGGGCCTATCCCAAGGTGCTTGGTGCCCCAAAGCCAGGGATTGGGGACCCGAGACCCAGCGCCGGATTCACCCTGCAGCCCCCCACCCCCTGGGCCGCTAGGGGGCCCGCCGGTTATTCGGGGGGGGAGAACGGGCAGGGCCCTCTGAGCCCTCAGCGACTTTCGAAGGCCCCCTGCGCCAAAATGTTTGGGCCCAGGCTCCTGTTCGCCAGCGCCCTCACTCCGCCCGCCCCTCCACTCGCCGCACAGCCAGCATTTCGGGCCTGCCGGCATCCTGCTTGCTAACCCTAACCCTAGGTCAGTCCCCGAGAGGCCCCTGACAAGGGGCCTGGGGCTGCAACGCTGGGGATTGGGGACCCCCGAGCCCCAGGGCCAAAGGAACACTGCTGCCCCTCCACCACCTGGGCCACTAGGGGCGCTGCCGCTCATTCAGGGCTGGAGAAAGGGCAGGGCCCCTGAGCCCCCGCCAACCTTCGATGGCCCCCCGCCCCAAAGCGCTTGGGCCCACGTTGCCACTAGTCAGCGCCCTCACATCAACCCACCCCTCCGCTCGAAACACAGCAGGCGGATTGCACCTGCCGGCCGCATGGGGGCTAACGTGAACCCTAGGTTGGTCCCCGATGGGATCCTCCCAAGGGGCTTGGCGACCCAACGCCGGGGATTGGGAACCACTGAACCCCAGAGGTGGAATCACCCTGCAGGCCCCCGCCACTCCGGCCGCTAGGGGCGCCGCCATTCATTCAAGCGGGAGAGGGAGCAGGGCCTTCCTAGACCCTGATGACCTTCGAAGGCCCCTGCGCCAAAATGGTTGGGCCCTCAGCTCGGCCTACCCCTCTGATCGCCGCACATCCAGCAGGTCGGGCTTGCCGGCCTCCCGGGGGCTAACACTAACTCTAGGTGAGCTCCTGAGGGGCCCCACCCAAGGGCCCGGCGCCGCAGCGGAGGAGGTTGGGGACCCGAGACCCAGCGCCGGACTCACCCTGCAGCCCCCCGCCACCTGGGCCTCTAGGGGGCCCACCGGTCATGTGGGGCGGGAGAACGGGCAGGGCCCTCTGAGCTCCCGGCTACCTTCGAAGGACCCCCCGCCAAATGTTTGGCCCCAGGCTTCCGCTCGCTGGCGCCCTCATTCAGCCCGCCCCTCCACTCACTGCACAGCGTTCATTTCGGGCCTGCCGGCATCCTGCTTGCTAACCCTGACCCTAGGTAGTCCCCGAGAGGCCCCAGACAAGGGGCCTGGGGCTGCAACACTGGGGATTGGGGACCCCCGAGCCCCAGGGCCAGACTAACACTGCTGCCCCTCCACCACCTGGGCACTAGGGGCGCTGCCGCTCATTCCCGGCGGGAGAACGGGCAGGGCCCTCTGGCACCCGCCGACCTTCGATGGCCCCCGCGCCCCAAAGCGCTTGGGCCCACGTTCCCTCTAGTCAGCGCCCTCACCTCAACCTGCCCCTCCGTTCCAAACACAGCAGGCGGATCGGACCTGCCGGCCTCCTGGGGGCTCACGCAAACCCTAGGTGGGTCCCCAAGGGGACCATCCCAAGGGTTTTGGCGCCCCAACGCCGGGAATTGGGAACCTCCAAACCCCAGCGCTGGACTCACCCTGCAGCCCCACGCCACCAGGGCCACTAGGAGCGCTGCCGGTCATTAAGGGGGGGAGAACGGGTAAGGCCCTTCGAATTACCGGGGAGCTTCGAAGGCCCCTGCGCCTAAACACTTGGGCCCAAGCTCCGCTCTCCAGCGCCCTCCCCTCCGGCCGCCACCCCCCCCCCCCCCGCTCGCCACACCGCCCCTGGATCCTGCCTGCTGGCCTCCTGGGGGCTAATCCTAACCCTTGTTCGGCACCCGAGGGGTCACTCCCAAGGGGCCTGGCACCGCAACGCCGGGGATTGGGACCCCTGAGCCCCAGCGCTGGACTCACCCTGCTGCCCCACCGCCACCCAGGCCGTTATTGGCGCCGCCGGTCATTCAGAGTGGGAGGACGTGCAGGCACTCCGAGCCCCTGATGACTTTCGAAGGCCCCCTGCGCCAAAACGCTTGGGCCCACGTTCCCACTCTTCAGCGCCCTCAGCTCGGCCTGCCCCTCCGTTCGCCGCACCTCCAGCAGATCGGGCTTGCGGGAGTCCTGGGGGCTAACCCTAACTCTAGGTGGGCTCCTGAGGGGCCCCACCCAAGGGGCCTGGCGCCCCAACGCCAGGGATTGAGGACCTGAGACCAAGCGCCAGACTTTACCCGCAGCCCCCCGCCACCTGGGCCGCTAGGGAGCCCGCCGGTCATTCAGGGCGTGAGAACGGGCAGGGCCCTCTGTGCCCCAGGCAACCTTCGAAGGCCCCCCCACGCCAAAACGGTTGGGCCTACGCTCCCACTCCTCAGCGCCCTCAGCTCGGCCTACCCCTCTGCTCGCCGCATATCCAGCAGGTCGGGCTTGCCGGCCTCCCGGGGGCTAACACTAACTCTAGGTGGGCTCCTGAGGGGCCCCACACAAGGTGCCTGGCGCCGCAGAGGCAGAGGTTGGGGACCCGAGACCCAGCTCTGGACTCACCCTGCAGCCCCCCGCCACCTGGGCCTCTAGGGGGCCCACCGGTCATACGGGGCGGGAGAAGGGGCAGGGCCCTCCTAGCCCCTGAGGATCTTCGAAGTCCCCCGCGCCAAAACCTGTGGGCCCACGGTCCCGCTCGCCAGCTCCGTCCCCTCGGCCCGCCCCACCGCGTGCCACACAGCCAGGGGATTGGGCCTGACGGGCTCCTGGGGGCTAACCCTAACCCTTGTTGGTCCCCGAGGGGCCCCTCCCAAGGGGCCTTGCGCTGCCACGCCCGGGATCCTGGACATCCTAGCCCCAGGGCCGGACACACCCTGAAGCCCCCGCCACCCGGGCCGCTAGGGGCGCCGCCGGTCATTCAGGCGGGAGAAGGGGCAGGGCCCTCCTAGCCCCTGAGGATCTTCGAAGGCCCCCACGCCAAAACCTGTGGGCCCACGGTCCCACTCGCCAGCTCCGTCCACTCGGCCCGCCCCACCGCGTGCCACACAGCCAGGGGATTGGGCCTGATGGCCTCCTGGGGGCTAACGCAAACCCTAGGTGGGTCCCCGAGGGGCCCATCCCAAGGATCTTGGCACCCCAACGATGGGGATTGGGAACCTCCAGACCCCAGCGCTGGACTCACCCTGCAGCCCCCCGCCAACCGGGCCGCTAGGGGCGCCGCCGGTCATTCAGGGGGGGAGAACAGGTAGGGCCCTCTGAGCCCCCGGGGAGCTTCGAAGACCCCCTGCGCCAAAACACTTGGGCCCACGCTCCTGCTCTCCAGCGCCCTCCCCTCGGCCCGCCCCCCGGCTCGCCACACCGCCGGTGGATCCTGCCTGCCGGCGTCCTGGGGGCTAATCCTAACCCTAGGTGGGCCCCCGAGGGGCCCCTCCCAAGGGTCCTGGCACCACAACTCCGGGCATTGGGGACCCCCGAGCCCCAGGGCAAGACTAACACTGCTGCCTCTCCACCACCTGGGCCACTAGGGGCGCTGCCGCTCATTCAGGGCTGGAGAAAGGGTAGGGCCCTCTGAGCCCCCGCCGACCTTCGATGGCCCCCCGCCCCAAAGCGCTTGGGCCCATGTTCCCACTAGTCAGCGCCCTCACCTCAACCGGCCCCTCCGCTCGAAAGACAGCAGGCGGATCGGACCTGCCGGCCACCTGGGGGTAACCTTAACCCTAGGGCGGTCCCGGAGTGGCCCCTCCCAAGGGGTCTTGCGCGGCCATGCCGGGGATCCTGGACGTCCTAGCCCCAGGGCCGGACTCACCCTGCAGCCCCCTGGCACCCGGGCTGCTAGGGGCGCCGCCGGTTATTCAGGCGGGAGAAGGGGCAGGGCCCTCCGAGCCCCCGACCTCCTTAGAAGGCCCCGCGCCAAAACCTGTGGGCCCACGGTCCCGCTCGCCAGCTCCCTCCCCTCGGTCCGCCCCACCGCGAGCCACACAGCCAGGGGATTGGGCCTGAAGGCCTCCTGGGGGCTAACCCAAACCCTAGGTGGGTCCCCGAGGGGCCCATCCCAAGGGGCTTGGCGCCCCAACGCAGGGGATTGGGGACCGGAGACCCAGCGCCGGACTTACCCTGCAACCCCCCGCCACCTGGGTCGCTAGGGAGCCCGCCGGTCATTCAGGGCGTGAGAACGGGCAGGGCCCTCTGTGCCCCAGGCAACCTTTGAAGGCCCCCCGCCCCGCTCCAAAATGTTTGGGCCCAGGCTCCAGCTTGCCAGCGTCCTCACTCCGCCCGCCCCTCCACTCGCTGCACAGCGGGCATTTCGGCCCTGCCGGCATCCTTCTTGGTAACCCTAACCCTAGATCAGTCCCCGAGAGGCCCCTGACAAGGGGCCTGGGGCTGCAACGCTGGGGATTGGGGACCCCCGAGCCCGAAGGCCAGACTAACACTGCTGCCGTCCACCACCTGGGCCACTAGGGGCGCTGTCTCTCATTCAGGGCTGGAGAAGGGGCAGGGCCCTCTGAGCCCCCGCGGACCTTCGATAGCCCCCAGCCCCAAAGCGCTTGGGCCCACGTTCCCACTCCTCAGCGCCCTCAGCTCGGCCTGCCCCTCTGCTCGCCGCACATCCAGCAGATAGGGCTTGCCGGCATCCTGGGGGCTAACCCTAACTCTAGGTGGGCTACTGAGGGGCCCCTCCCAAGGGGCCTGGCGCCCCAACGCCAGGGATTGGGGACCCGAGACCCAGCGCGGGACTCACCCTGCAGCCCCCCGCCACCTGGGCCGCTAGGGGGCCCGCCGGTCATTCAGGGCGTGAGAACGGGGAGGGCCCTCTGTGCCCCAGGTAACTTTCGAAGGCCCCCCCCCCCGCTCCAAAATGTTTGGGCCAAGGCTCCAGCTCGCCAGTGCCCTCACTCCGCCCGCCCCTCCACTCGCTGCACAGCAGGCATTTTGGGCCTGCCGGCATCCTTCTTGCTAACCCTGACCCTAGGTCAGTCCCCGAGAGGCCCCTGACAAGGGGCCTGGGGCTGCAATGCTGGGGATTGGGGACCCCCAAGCCCCAGGGCAAGACTAACACTGCTGCCGTCCACCACCTGGGCCACTAGGGGCGCTGTCTCTCATTCAGGCCTGGAGAAGGGGCAGGGCCCTCCGAGCCCCCGCGGACCTTCGATGGCCCCCCGCCCCAAAGCGCTTGGGCCCACGTTCCCAATAGTCAGCGCCCTCACCTCAACCTGCCCCTCCGCTCGAAACACAGCAGGCAGATCAGACCTGCCGGCCTCCTGGGGGCTAGCCCTAACCCTCGATGGTTCCTGAGGGGCCCCTCCCAAGGGGCCTTGCGCTGCCACGCCCCGGATCCTGGACGTCCTAGCCCCAGGGCCGGACACACCCTGAAGCCCCCGCCACCCGGGCCGCTAGGGGCGCCGCCGGTCATTCAGGCGGGAGAAGGGGCAGGGCCCTCCTAGCCCCTGAGGATCTTCGAAGGCCCCCACGCCAAAACCTGTGGGCCCACGGTCCCGCTCGCCAGCTCCGTCCCCTCGGCCCGCCCCACCGCGCGCCACACAGCCAGGAGATTGGGCCTGACGGCCTCCTGGGGGCTAACCCAAACCCTAGGTGGGTCCCCAAGGGAACCATCCCAAGGTGCTTGGCGCCCCAACGCCGGGGATTGGGAACCTCCAACCCCAGCGCTGGACTCACCCTGCAGCCCCCCGCCACCTGGGCCGCTTCGGGCGCCGCCGGTCATTCAGGGCGGTAGAACAGGTAGGGCCCACCGAGCCCCCGGCGAGCTTCGAAGGCCCCCTGCGCCAAAACACGTGGACCCACGCTCCTGCTCTCCAGCGCCCTCCCTTCGGCCCGCCCCCCGGCTCGCCACACCGCTGGTGGATCCTGCCTGCCGGCGTCCTGGGGGCTAATCCTAACCCTAGGTTGGCCCCCGAGGGGCCCCTCCCAAGGGTCCTGGCACCGCAACTCCGGGCATTGGGGACCCCCGAGTCCCAGGGCAAGACTAACACTGCTGCCTCTCCACCACCTGGGCCACTAGGGGCGCTGCCGCTCATTCAGGGCTGGAGAAAGGGCAGGGCCCTCTGAGCCCCCGCCGACCTTCGATGGCCCCCCACCCCAAAGCACTTGGGCCCATGTTCCCACTAGTCAGCGCCCTCATCTCAACCGGCCCCTCCGCTCGAAAGACAGCAGGCGGATCGGACCTGCCGGCCACCTGGGGGTAACCTTAACCCTAGGGCGGTCCCGGAGTGGCCCCTCCCAAGGGGTCTTGCGCGGCCATGCCGGGGATCCTGGACGTCCTAGCCCCAGGGCCGGACTCACCCTGCAGCTCCCTGGCACCCGGGCTGCTAGGGGCGCCGCTGGTCATTCAGGCGGGAGAAGGGGCAGGGCCCTCCGAGCCCCCGACCTCCTTAGAAGGCCCCGCGCCAAAACTTGTGGGCCCACGGTCCCGCTCGCCAGCTCCCTCCCATCTGTCCGCCCCACCGCGAGCCACACAGCCAGGGGATTGGGCCTGAAGGCCTCCTGGGGGCTAACCCAAACCCTAGGTGGGTCCCCGAGGGGCCCATCCCAAGGGGCTTGGCGCCCCAACGCCAGGGATTGGGAACCTCCAAACCCCAGCGGTGGACTCACCCTGCAGCCCCCCGACACCCAGGCCGCTAGGGGCGCCGCCGGTCATTCAGCGGGGCTGAAAGGGTAGGGCCCTCCGAGCCCCCGGGGAGCTTCGAAGGCCCCCTGCGCCAAAACACTTGGGGCCATGCTCTGCTCTCCAGCGCCCTCCCCTCCGGCCGCACCCCCCCCCACCACAACCCCCCCCCCCGAGCCACACTGCCAGTGGATCCTTCCTGCCGGCCTCCTGGGGGCTACTCCTAACCCTTGTTCTGCCCCGAGGGGCCCCTCCCAAGGAGCCTGGCACCGCAACGCCGGGGGGATTGGGACCCCCGAGCCCCAGCGCTGGATTCACCCTTCGCCCCACCGCCACACAGGCCATTATTGGCGCCGCCGGTCATTCAGAGCGGGAGAACGTGCAGGGCACTCTGAGCCCCTGACGACTTTGAAGGCCCCCCGCGCCAAAACGCTTGGGCCCACGCTCCCAGTCCTCAGCGAACTCATCTTAGGCTGCCCCTCTGCTCGCTGCACATCCAGCAGGTCGGGCTTGCGGGCCTCCCTGGGGCTAACACTAACTCTAGGTGGGCTCCTGAGGGCCCCACCCAAGGTGCCTGGCACCACAGCGGCTGAGGTTGGGGACCCAAGACCCAGCGTCATACTCACTCTGCAGCCCCATGCCACCTGGGCCTCTAGGGGGCCCACCGGTCATACGGGGCAGGAGAAGGGGCAGGGCCCTCCTAGCCCCTGAGGATCTTCAAAGTCCCCCACGCCAAAACCTGTGGGCCCATGGTCCTGCTCGCCAGCTCAGTCCCCTCGGCCCGCCCCACCGCGCGCCACACAGCCAGAGGATTGGGCCTAACGGCCTCCTGGGGGCTAAGGCAAACCGTAGGAGGGTCTGCACCTCAGGAAAACAGCTTCTGTTGGAAGCCGGCTGTTAGCCAAAGGGGTCTCAGGGCCGTCGGCCTCGGGTGTCCCTCAGGCTCCCAAAAGCACAGGGACGAGGTGAGGGGCTTAGACCATGCCTGGGCAATGTTGTCTCTTACACCTGGGTGTGTGGCATTTTGTTTACCTGGCTACCCCCACTTGGGATAGGTTTTCCACAGCAAGAGCATATTGCTCCTCTGAAGCAGTTTTTGCCCCAGGGGGTCTCCGGGCTGGGTTCCTTCGGGTTGAACTCCTGCTAGCAAAACCGCCGGGATGAGGGAAGGGCTCAGACGGTGCTTGGGTACTGTGGTCTCTTAGAGGTCAGTGTATGGCATTTCCTTCACCTTGCCACAGGCACTTGGGAGCATGTCTGCACGTGAAGAAAGACTTTTTGGTGGGAAGCTGGTTTTTGTCAAACGGGTCGCAGTGCTGTGCTCCTCTCTTTTCCCTCCTGGTGCCAGAAGCCCAGTGATGATGGGAGGGCTTAGCACATGGCTGGGCACTGTGGTTTCTTCCAGCGAAGTGGATGGCATTTGCTTTACCTTGCCACAACCGCTTGTGATAGGGTCCGCACTTCAGGAAAAGTGTTACCTTTGGAAGCTGGCTTTTTGCCAAACGGGTCTCAGGGCCGCGGGCCTCGGGTGTCCCTCAGGCTCCCAAAAGCACAGGGACGAGGTGAGGGGCTTAGACCATGCCTGGCTAATGTTGTCTCTTACACCTGGGTGTGTGGCATTTTGTTTACCTGGCTACCCCCACTTGGGATAGGTTTTCCACAGCAAGAGCATATTGCTCCTCGGAAGCCTTTTTTGCCCCAGGGGGTCCGGGCTGTGTTCGTTGGGGTTGAACTACTGCTAGCAAATCCGCCGGGATGAGGGAAGGGCTCAGACGGTGCCTGGGCAATGTGGTCTCTTACCCGAATCGTACCCTAACTAGAACCCAAATATACCCTGACCCTAACCCTAACCCTGAACCTGAACCCTAACCCTAACCCTAACCCTAACCCTAAAATAAAACCGAACCTGAAACCTAACCCTAACCCTAAACGTAACCCTAACCCGAACCCTACACCTAACCTGAAACCGAATCTAAACCCTAACCCTAACCCGAACCTAACCCTAACCCTAACCGTAACCCGAACCCTAAGAGAAACTCTAACCCTAACCCAAACCCTAACCTGAACCCGAACCGTAACACTAACCCAAACCCAAACTCGAACCCTAACCTGAACGCTAACACTAACCCTAACCCGAAACCAAACCCAATCCCTAACCCTAACACGAACACTAACCCTACCCCTAACCCTAAACCGAACCCTAACCCGAAACCTAACCCTAATCCTAACCCTAACCTGAACCCAAACCTGAACCCTCAACCGAACACGAACCCTAACCCTAACCCTACCCAAACTCAACCGAACCCTAACCGTAACCCAACCCGAAACCTAACTCTAATCCTAACCTGAACCCTAACCCTAACCCTAACACGAACCCAAACCAGAACCCGAACCCAAAATCTAACCCTAACCCGAACCCGAACCCTAACCTGAACCCTAAACAGAAATCCTAACCCTAACTCAAACCCGAACCCGAACTCTAACCCTACCCGAACCCTAACCCGATCCCTAACCCTAACCCTAACCTGAACAGGAACCCGAAACCTAACACTAACCCAAAACCTAACCCTAACCTGAACCTAACCCGACCCCTAAACCTAACCCAAACTCGAACCGTAACCTGACCCTAACCCGACCCTAGCCCTAACCCTAACCCTAACCTGAACCCGAACCCGAACCCTAACATGAACCCGAAACCTAACCCTAACCCAAACCTAACCCTAACCCTAAGCCTAACCCAAACACTAACCCTAACACGAAACCTAACCTTAACCCTAAACCGAACCCGAAACCTAACCCTAACCCGAAACCGAACACTAACCGGAACCCTAACCCTAACCCAAACCTGAAGCGTAACCCGAACACTAACCCGACCCTTTCCCAAACCCTCTCCCTAAACTGAAACTTAACTCTAACCCTAACCCTAACCCTAACCCTAACCTAAACCTAAGCCTAGCCCTAAACCTCACCCGAACCCTAAGCCTAACCCGAACCCTAACCCGAACCCAAACCCTAACCGAACACTAACCGTAACCCTCACCCGAACCCTAATCCTAAACCTAACCCGAACCTAAATCCAAACCCAAAGCCTAACCCAAATCTAACCCTAACCCTAACCCTAAACCGAACCCTAACCCTAACCCTCAACCGAACATGAACCCTAACCCTAACCCTAACCCTAAACCTAACCTGAACCCAAACCCTAAACCTCACCCTAACCCTAACCCGAACCCTAACCCTAACCCTAAACCTAACCCAAACCCTAACCCTAACCCTAACGCTAACCCTACCCCTAACCCTAACCCTAACCCTAACCCGAACCCGAACCCTAACCCTAACCCTAACCCTGACCCTAACCCTAACACTAAATCTAACCCTAACCCGAATCTGAACCCTAACCCTAAACCTAACCCTACCCAAACCCTAACCCTAACCGAAACGCTAACCCTAACCCTAACCCGAACACTAACCCAAAACCTAACCCTCACCCTAACCCTAACCATAACCAGAAACCGAACCCTAACCCTAACCCTAAACCGAACCCGAACCCGAACCTGAACCCGAAACTGAACCCTAACCTGAACCCTAAACGTAACCTGAAACCTAATCCTAACCCTAGCCCTAAACCTCACCCGAACCCTAACCCTAACCCTAACCCTAACCATAACCCCTAACGCTAACCCTAACCGTAACCCTAACCCTAACCTAACCCTAACCCTAACCCTAACCATAACCCTAACCCGAACCCTAACCCTAACCCGACCCTAACCTAACCCTATCCCTAACCTGAACCCTAACCCTAACCCGAACCTGAACCCTAAACGTAACCCGAAACCTAACCCTATCCTGAACCGAATCCCTAAACCGAACCCTACGCCTACCCCTAACCCGAATCTGAATCCAAACCCTAAACCTAACCCAAACCTAACCCTAACCCTAACCCTAAACCGAACCCTATGAGGAACCCTAACCCGAACCCTAACCTCAACCTTAACCCTAACCGTAACTCTAACCCGTACTCTAACCCGAACCCGAACCGTAACCGAACCCTAACGCGAACTCGAACCCTAACCCTAACCCTACCCCTAACCCTAACCCTAACCCGACCCTTACCCAGCCCTATCCCTAACCCTAACCCTAACCCTAACCCTAACCCACACCAAAACCTAACCATAAACTTAACCTGAACCCTAACCCTAACCCGAACCCGAAACCTAACCCTAACCCTAAACCAAACCCGAACCCAAACCCTAAACCTAACCCTAACCCGAGCACGAACACTAACCCTAACCCTAACCCTATCCCTAACCTGAACCCTAACCCTAACCCTAAGCCTAACCCGACACCGAAACCTAACCCTAACTCGAACCCTAACCATAACCCGAACCTAACCCTAACCCCAACTGTAACCCCAACCCTAAGAGGAACCCTAACCCTAACAGGAACCCTAAACCGAACCCTAACTCTAACCCTAACCCTAACCCTAATCTGAAACCTCACCCTACCCTAACCCGAATCTGAAGCCGAAACTGAACCCTAACCCTAACCCTAACCCCTAACCCTAACCCTAACCCTAACCCGAACCCTAACCCTAACCCTAACCCTAACCCTAACCCGAACCTGAACCCTAACCTCAACCTCAACCCTAACCCTAACCCTAACTCTAACCCCTAACCCTAACCCTAACCCTAACCCTAACCCGAACCCTAACCCGAACCCTAACCCTAACCCGAAACCTAACCCTAACCCTAACCCTAACCATAACCGTAACCGTAACCCGAACCCTAACCCAAACCCGAACCCTAACCCTAACCCAAACCCTAACCCGAACCCTAACCCGAACCCTAACCCTAACCCTAACCCTAACCCTAACCTGAAACCTAACCTGAACCCTAACCCTAACCCTAACCCGAACCCTATCCCGAACCTTACCTCAAACCTATCCTTAACCTGAACCCTAACCCTAACCCTAACCCTAACCCTAACCCTGACCCTAACCCTAACACTAAACCTAACCCAATCCCGAATCTGAACCCTAATCCTAACCCTAACCCTACCCGAACCCTAACCCTAACCAAAACCCTAACCCTAAGCCGAACCCGAACACTAACGCAAACGCTAACCCTAACCCTAAACCTAACCATAACCAGAAACCGAACCCTAACCCTAACCC